>NC_081431.1:63088154-63158905 GCF_949786415.1 Peromyscus eremicus
AAACACACGAGAGGCAGCTTTTCATTCCTCTATAAAGAGCTAAATAATAAAGAATGAAGTGCAGTACAGAGCTTGGCTCCACAGAGAGAATCTGCATAGAAAACAGCCACTGGCTGAACTAGCTTAATAAAAATGCTTAGAAGAATTTCAGTAAGGAAGAAATGAGGAGTGAGATGAGAGAGACATCTTCCACTGGCCTAGGAAAAGATCCATGGCAGGTGTCCGGTGCACATAAACCAAAAGTTAACAATAAGGAGTATGTTACTGTGGTGATATTTTATTTGTACTTTAATAAATAATAAATAAAGCTTGCCTGGAGATCAGAGGAAAAGGCCACCCATTATAAGTAAACAAAGAAGTCAGGCAAAGGTAGCACATGCCTTTAATCCTATACCTTGGGAGGCACAGATCTGGATCTCTGTGAGTTCAAGGCCACACTGGAAACAGAGCTAGGTGAGGTGGCACATGCCTTAAATTCCAACACTAGTTAACCATGGAGGTCTGGTGGTCTGTACAGACAGACAGGAAGTGACAGAGCTAGGCAGGAAGAGGAAATGATGTAGCTGGACAGAGAGAGCAAATCAGATGGCAGAACAGCGAGGCATATAGGCGTGAGTAGACAGGAAGTAGCTCATATTTGGAAGCTGCGGATTTGGTGAGGTAAGGTTAGCTGTGGCTTTCCCTATTTCCCTGATCTCTCAGGTTTTCACCCCTATATCTGGCTCCGTGTTTTTTATTTAATTAGACCATTTAGAAATTCATCTACATGTTACCACATCACCTGAGTAGAGTAAGCCTCTACTCAGTAGTCTGAGGCAGAAGGATTGCTAGGACTTTGAGGTCTATCCCAGCTATACAGCCATACTGTTTCAAAAGATAGAGACAGTGGAAGGAGAGAGAAAAGTGATGAGGAAGAAAGGAAGGGAGGGAGGGAGGGAGGCAGGGAAGCAGACAGAGACGGAAATGTAGAGGTAAATATTAGATGTTTTGTTTTGTTTTTTTGTTTGTTTTGTTTTGTTTTCCTGAAAAGAGTTGAGACAGACCAGCTACATCTATGGACTCCATTTGGGCAGCAAGGTACTTAAAGGCCATCATGCTGAGAACTCCAGCTACACTTAAAGGCCTTGCACATCTATTCTGTCTCCTTTTAAATAAGAGTTAAGGTTAAAGACCTCCACAGAACGTGACCAGAAATCACACTGAAATGAAGTGACAGCAAAATACACATGCATACAGCCTCACACCAACACATCACAACACACACACACACACACACACACACACACACACACACACACACACACACATTGTCCCTCGTTTCACTTAAGGTAGAAGATGGCTTATGCAGCAGTTAGTTTTGTGTGTTCTAGTTACCTGGGCTACATCAAGACAACAAAGTCTCCTGTTGCCATGAAGTCTTTGCTTTAGTTCCATTTAGAAAGAAACAGCAGAGTAATTTGTTTTGTTACATAATATAGATTTTTTTCTTACCTCTCAGGAACATTATAAAATTAGTGCTTGAGGTCTTTAAGGACAAATAATTATAACTTTTAGCAGTAAAATCCACACTATATATGCCAAGGTTTTTGATATTACAGGAGTACCACCACCAAGGGTCTATTAATACATGCCCCTTAGATGATCTAATGTCCACAGAGGCAACTAAAATGATTTGAATTTAATCTAATTCCCGGAGGAAATATTTTATGGATTTCTAACAGATATTAAAACAAAATCTCTCTTCTAAGAACATTTTGTTTTCTCTAAGACTCGAAGTTTAGGATGTATGTGTGCAATATATATAATACAATTTTCCTTATAATATTTTAGTGATGAAAATATTATTTAAGCTATGGTTAACTGTGAACATAGATAAGATGCTTTATTCTTTTGCAATGTCATTGACATTATGTATTTTTATTCCAAGTGAATAATTCTATTTTATTTACTTTGCTCATAGAATGGAGGTCATTATTCTCATATTTATCATGTAAAAGGTATTGGAGTCAAAACTTTCTGAGAGTCTAGTATAAAGACAAATTTATAACTCAAATCAGTAAAATTACTTCTTAATAAAATACATGTAACTGTCAAACAATCCTTATTTTGTATGATAAAAGAAGTACATTTGTGGAAACCCACAGAGGTTTCCTACTGTGATCTGAGCTTGCTTTACCCAGCAGGGCTGCATAGGGGAACGGTTGGACCACGGGCATGGTTACCAGGTGTTTGGAAGGGGCTACATTTGGCTATGCAGTATGCTTTGATCTAGCAAGGGGGAGGTCTTTTGCCCCACCCCTTGGCATTATTATAAAAAGCCCTTTTGAAGAGACAGAAGGGGCCAGTGGATTTTGACCTAGGTCTTCCCGAAGCTATCCTGTGTTTCTATATATCTCCTCTCCACTATCTTTCTCTCTAAACGTTTCTTATTCCTCTCTCCTCCTCATAGGAACCCTTTAAAAGGTGGGATCTGGCTTCCCACAATCATTACATAAAAACTTCAAAACACAGAAACACAGATGTACCAAGCATGAGACCACTAGATGATAATGAAGGAAATGGGGGCAGGAGAAGATGGTTCAGTGGTTAAGAGTGCAGAAGACCCTAGTTTGGTTCCCAACATTCATTAAGTGGCTTACAACTACCTACGACTCCAGAACTAGGTCACACCACCACACAAACACATCCAAATTACTGTTTTTTTAAAAAAAAAAAAAACCTGTAAAATAGACATAGACAAAAACAGAAATAGTAGCTAACTAACATTGAGTAGCCAGTTTTCAATATATATTTCCATATTTTATCTTACTTTTCAAAATGTCCCCACGAAATGTTGATGTCCTCCTTTTAAGCTAGTAGAGGCTGAGAGAAGTGAAATACCTCTCCCCTGTAGACACTCAGGATTTGGGGGTGCCTCTCTGTAGATAGACCACTTTAGCTCTTTCTACTATGCTAGTGTAATTTATACTACTAAAAAGGGCTCATTACATGTTGACAAAAGCTAACAATTTCTAAACATGATCATGAAGAAATAATTACACAACTTGTTTTTTTTTTTTCTCTTTCCCATTTTATTATCAAGAACCAAATTTGTTTTCTTGTCTTTTTATAAGCTCACTGGCAACATGTGATTTTGGCTAGTAAAAACGTTCTGGAACAAGGTATCTGCGAAAGCTCCAGCTCTCCCTCTCTCTGAGTGTGCTAAATCTCACTGAATTTTACACCTTTAAAGCTGCTAAAATGGTAAAGTTTACGTTACGTGCATTTTAGCACCATGATTTTTTAATGTCATTTGGCTCCCGAAGGATGTAATCAAAATGTTATTCTCTCTATATTCAGGATCACAAATTCTGAGTGTATATCTGCATTTCTAAAGCTTCGTTTAATTTCAACCTCTTTGCTGCTGCATATCCGCCATCTCTCTCCTGCGTTCAGATTGGGTATATCCAACTTGGTGATTGATACCCAGGTACGAATTTCATACAAGGTCAAAACGTAAGTGTGGTTGATGCCAAGCACCTCACAGCACACTCTCTGCTTCCTCTACAGCGCAAAAGAAATGACTTAATTTTCCTTTTAATTTTTTATTTATTTATATATTTCGTGTGTGTGTGTGTGTGTGTGTGTGTGTGTGTGTGTGTGTGTGTGTGTTGGGCAGGGTAAAGGTGCCACAACTTACACATGAAGAAGAGAGGACGACTTTAATGAGTTAGTTATTTCTCTCCTTCCACCATGTGGGTCCTGTGGTTTGAACTCATGAAGGTCGTAGTTTCATTGAACCATCTCACTCTCACATGACCTGATTCACTTCACTCATCAGGGCAAAATCAGTATCTCTCTGTGTTTTTCCTTCCCACCTGTGGCAGTTTTAATGAAACTAGCCCTCACAGGCTCATAAATTTGCACACTTGGAGGAACTGGTTGGGAAAGAGAGGGCTGCGGCTTCATAGGAGAAGGTGTGTCACTGGAGGTGGGCTTTGAGGTTTCAAAAGCCAATGTCATTACCAGTTAGCTCTTGGTTTTTGTGACTTACATTTCTGGATCAGTGTAAGCTCTCAGCTACTACTTCAGCACATGCCTACCTACCTACCTGCCTGCTGCCATTTTTCCCCACCATGATGGTCATGTACTCTGATCTTCTGGAACCACAAGTCCCTGATTCAATGCTTGCTTTTATAAGCTGCCTTGGTCATGTGGTTTTGTCATGGCAACAGAAAACTAAGACACCACTCCAATGGCTTTAGCTTAAGTCAGGACTTTTCAACCTAGGTCCTAAAGATAGTTTTAAGACCTGATATTTTGTTCAGGGGTGGGTGCTACCTTGATAATTTTAGAATGTTTAGCTATATCCCCTGGATGCAGGTAACACTCTCCATTTGCAACAAGCAGAGGGGTCTCAAGTCATCATCGAAATCATACTTGGTGATTAGATGAGACTGTCCTTAAATCACATAAGCTGGCTCTTAAATATATAGGCTCCTAGGCACAACCACCCACAATACATCTTCTATCCTTCAGTTGCTCTTTTTGGCATCTTTAATTCAACCTCCTCACACTAGCTTCACTTCTATGACCTTGGTCCAAGCTGCTGTACCCACTCTTTGTCCTTAGCACCACCTAACCTGCATCCCTGACCTGCCTTTTGCCAAGTCTTCCCACCACGATCTCACTCAAATCTTTCTGGAAAGAATTTCAGCTCGTGTCATAGTTCTGTGGACTCTGACATCTTTCTGTTTCATCCAGAGTTACAGCTGTGACAGATAAGAACATGGCTAACATGGTCCTGCTACCTTCTTGTCCTGGGTGCCTGTCACCCTCCCCTTGCTGTGTTGTCTGCTCCAGCATGCTGGTCTCCTCCCTAGACCTGTTTTTGTTTGTTTTGTTTTTTGAGACAGGATGTCACTGTGTTACCTTGGCTGGCCAGAGACTCACTGTGTAGATCATTCTGGCCTTGAACCCACAGAGATCCACCCGTCTTTGTCTCCTGAGTGCTGGGATTAAAGGTGAAGACTGTCATCTCCAGCTGCTCCCTAGTCCTTACATGACACCACCCTGTGCTTCTGCCTCAGTACCCTATGCTTGCCATCTGTACCTGCTTTCTCTCATCCCCATGGCTGGTGCCTTCACTAGCCCTCGGTCTTCTATACAGAGCCACTTCCTCAGTGAAGTGTTCCAACAACAGCCTGTTAAAGCTTCCACTCTCTTCTCCACCATTTACCCCTTTCTTCCTGTCATCCTTTACTTTTTACCATTTCTTACCATATCACATATTTTCCAACTGCTGTTTCTGATAATTGAGGATCTGCTTTATTCCCAATGTTTATGTATCATGTACCCTTGTTAACACTGCCCAGGACACAGGACTGGGCAAATATAAATGGAATGAACACACTTCTCAAAACCACTACCAAGAATGTATGAAGTAGGTACTTCTGATGGCTTCAAAGACTATGGCCCATTCCTCCTTAACAAAGTAGGGTGCTTACAAATAGCTACAGATTTAAACTTAAAACAATAAGCAAATTCAATTCTTATCTGTTCCTCCTGACAGAAGGATCCTTCTTTCTCAGATATGGGTGATGGGCTGCCTGACACTAAATATTGATCTGATGTCCTCATGGTGAGGACAGGTGCTGGGAAGCTTTGGCAGATCAGTGACTCTCCAATCTGCAACCCTCCAGGCTCCCTTAGTACAGCAATCCTTAGCAGCATAGCATGGCCCTCTCTATCATCAGTCCAATGTGTTTCCAAAGCCAAGACTTACCTAGGAATACCTCTAATTTAGATGAAGTTAACTGACCCTTAACCTTTTGATTAGGGAGAAAACAGTGGAGATTAGCAAAAAGTTTAAGTGGATGGCATCTGACCAAACAGAAAGGTGATTTCCAGGTTTCTAGTGTAAAACAGGTTTACCTGTGTCTCCAGAATATTTGTTCAAATTCCAGATTACAATGGACCTGTATTCATCTATGTTCATAGATCTGATAACATACTGTAAAAATGTAATTCATTTCAGCAACAAAAGTTTTTCATATGAAATATAATAAATTCCTGTGTGTGTATTGTGTGCAGCAGAAACAAAAGTGTTAAAGGCAACTTTAAAGGTTATGACTCCAAATTATTTCACAAGATGTGATGACTTCTCAAGACAATTTATTGCTTACCTTCAAAATAATACTTTATCCACACCAACATTATGTATAATAGCAAAATATAGAAGCCACTGAGATGCCAAGCAATTAAACAAGAACACAAAAGATACTACACAACCTTTAAAAGATAAGACTGGCATGTGCAAGCTAGTATATACTATTCATCAAGACATCATGGTATGATGAAGTCTAGCTACAAAAAAAATGTAAAGATTCAGTTGTATGAATCCATATATATTTACATAAGTCATTTTTTGAAAGGTACAAAAGAGCTGGGTAGGGGGTTACATGGTTTAGAGTTTTGCTTTTGATTTTTCACTGTTGACATTTTTCTGCTTTTGAAGTTGATGGTCATGTGCTAAAACTTTAGTTTAGAACAGTGGTTCTTAATCTGTGGGGTTCTTAATAGCCACATCTTTGGGTGTTAGACAACCCTTTCACAGGGGTCGCTTAAGACCTTCAAAAAACACAGATATTTATATTATAATTCATAACAGTAGAAAACTTACAGTTAAGAAGTAGCAACAAAAATGATGTGATGGTTGGGGGTCAGCACAACATAAAGAACTATATTAAAAGTTCGCAGCATTAGAAAAGTTGAGAACCACTGGCTTAGAAAGAGAGGAGCAGTAGTCAGTACAAAAAATGGAAACATCCACTTCAATGTTTATTTTGAACAATGCCGGTGTCTTCTGGAGAGATTTCCCTCTCCAGAAGCTCAATTGCTTACTTTTAGAAAACACACATAAATTTTCTTCTAAATAAGCTCATTTTCCTAACACATCTCATTAATGCTGCAGATTTGCTACTTTCCATTTTAATTGCATTTCTCAGAGAACATCAGGCAGTAAGGTAGCCAGATAAAGTTTGAATTAATGAAATGTTTCTCTTTCATGGACTGGGGAGATGGCTCATTTTGTGAAGTGATTGCCAAGGTCAAGAGTTTGATTCTCCAGAAGCCAGAAAGACTAGGCAAAGTGGCACACACTTACAATCTCAACATTGGAGAGGCAGAGACAGGAAGATTCCCTGGAGTGTGCTAGTAGCCACCCTATCCCGACTGGTGAGTTCTAGGCCAATAAGAGATTAAGCTGATCTCTGGCCTCCACACACATACCCACCCTTACAAAACATTTGACTCCTGTGATTAAGCAATAGAGAACCCTTTACAGAAATGCAATATTGACTTAAAAATTATCTCCAAAGCTTGGCAATACTGTGTGTGGGGGGGGGAATCACAAATCACCAATGTAGTATTGGAGCCCACAATTAAATTAATTTATAGAGGTTTTAATGCAATTAAGTTTTCTCCAGACTGTATCTCTAATGGCACTGGAATTTTTTACTTAATATACTTTAAAACATAATTCATTTTCATTTTTGCAAAGTCATTTAAATATTATGAATATCACTTTTGTACATATTTCCATGGTGACAATATGTTCGCAGTCTATTTAATTTACAGATGATGGGACCCAAATGAAAACTCTCTGAGGACCATAGATCTTCTCCACCACCACATTCCCCTTCCAAGATATTAAGTGTATAAGTTATCTATACTTGCAAGAATGGACTCTTGAAATAGTAATAAATATTGTAAATGATCTGATTGTGAAACTTTAAGAAAATTAATTTCCATAGCAAAGAAAGCATTAGAGATACAAAGAGCCATTTGAGAGTAACAACCCTATGTTTGGGGTTCATAATTTAAGCTAATAAATTATTATGGTTGGAAATGAATACATATTTTACACAGGCAAATTAAGGATATAGTTAGAGAGTATAAGATATACATAAGCTTGAAAACCTGAAATCAATTCTTTCACATAAATGTACAAGGAACTGTACACAAGATAGCGAAGGGTCTCTAAATACAGTAAAGAGACTCTGTGGTCACCACCCATAAGCAAAGTTGTTCAGATAATTACTTTAAAGTCTTTTTTAAAGATCTTGTGTGTATGTATGCATGTGAGTGCCTCTGGGGGGTCAGAAGAAGTGTTGGATCACCTGGAGCTGGCCTTGCAATTGATTGTGAGCCACATGATATGAGTGAGGGGACTGAACTTAGGTCCTCTGTGAGAGCAGCAAGAATTCTTACCACTGCATGATCTCTCCAGCCCAAGCTAAGTAATTACTCATGCTCCAAAGCCCACATGTAAATAATCTGTACTGGAGGCTATTTAACAAAAAAAGAGCTAACTAGTTTGAACCCTGAAAGAAAGACATATACAAAATTGGTCCAAAGCCTTTCAGCTGAGGAGATCAGCTCCACTCAAATGTCATATTTGGTCTCTTTGTTGAGAAATAGTTGGCAAAGAAGAAGTAGATGTAACTGTGAAAATGATAACTGTAGTTGACAACATCACAAAAATTCTAAAGGATAACAAGTATCACTGTCATGGATGGAATTAAGCAGGAATTAAAATCTAGTGTGAGGAGATTCGGAAATGGCTCAGCTGGTAACAGTACTTGCTGCCTTTGCTGAGGACCTAAGTTTGGTTTCCAACATCCATGTGACTGGCTCATAATCACCAATAACTCAAGCTCCAGGGAATCTGGTACCCTCTTATGGCCTCTGCAGGCATGTATACACACACACATACACACACACACATACACACACACACACACACACAAGCACACACACACACACACACACGCAAGCACACAAATAAATAGTTAACAAACAAACAAATATATAAATATAAAAACAAGTCTTTAATAAACCTCATGTAAGCTGTATATTAAAGAGTCTATTCTTCCTCTCTGGGTATTTCCCACTACCCCACAAATATGAAAGGAATGTTCTCCTAAATGACTGTAGGACAAAAGAACAGCCAGGACAGTCTTACCTGTTTTCCAGATGAACTGATTGTCCTTTCTGCCTTCCAAATGAGCTGCTTGGGACAGCAGGAGAGAAAACACCAGAAAGAGCTTCCTCATGCTCCTCAGAACCCAGTGAGTGACAGCCAGATCACTCGTTGGAAACATTCTTCAGATTTTTCAGTGTCTTCCCTTGCCCTAATCCTGAAAGCGAGAGAAAGACAGGTGAGGGCTACTGTTCGGCAACCGTGACATGCTCCAACTGCCAGTGACTTCCATGTGACCACACGACAGATGCCCCGTTACAGAGTGTTTTACTCTTAAAAGTAATCAAGTTTGGAGGATGTCTCACGGATTTGCTTCCTTCTGTTCAGAGGAATTCCTTGAGGGGCTCACAACTGAGGAGAGAAATTGACAGGCGCTACTAAGACCCAAAGAGGGTGAGGAACGAACATCCTTAACAGCAGCGAGTGGAATGACTCAGAATGAGGCCAGAGCCGAGAGAAAATAGAGGGAAATACACAAGACAATATCTGAGAAGAGCCTTTGGGAAACATAAGGGCTTGAAGGAGTCAAGAAGGACACATCCGAGAGAATAAGGCACTGAAAGCTAGTTATGTTTGTGTTCAGGGATTGGTGATTAAGTGGGTGGTTGCTTTGAAGGACATGAAGGGGAAGGAGGAACAGGTGGAGATGAGGTTTGGAATACAGGTTAGGGACCAAATTGTAAAGGGCCTTGAATGTCAGGAGGGAATTTTAAAACAGTAAAGAACTTCTAAATATCTTAGATTAATGGGCATCACCAGTTACTAGTAAATAGCGTTAGATAAACTGGGGGTCAGGCCCTAGGAAAGACACAAGGATCGCCCAGTGGTGGAGAAATGGATGAGATCTACATGAGTAAACTGGGGGTGAGGGAGGTTCATGGAGGGCAAGGGTCAGAGGAAAGAGAGCTTAGGGGAGCAGGAGGTCCTAGCTGGATCAGGAACAGAGTGGGAGAACAAGGAAAGAGATACCATGATAAATGAGGGCACCATGGGGATAGGAAGAATCAGAGTGTTAGAGAGGTCCCCAGGAATCCACAAAGATACATCCACAATAGACTACTGGCAATGGTCGAGAGGGTGCCTGAACTGACCTACCCTGGTGATGGCCCAACACCCTAACTGTCCTGATAGAACCCTCATCCAGTGACTGATGGAAGCAGATGCAGAGCTCCATGGCCAAAGCCCAGGCAGAGCTCCAGGAGTCCAATGGATAAGAGAGAGGAGGGATCACATGAGCAAGAGATATTGAGACCATGATTAGAAAAAATACAGAGACAACTAGCCAAACTAGTGGAAACACATGAACTGTGAACCAATAGCTGAGGAGCCCCCATGGTACTGGACTAGGCCCTCTAGATAAGTGAGACACTTGTTTAGCTTGAACTATTTAGGGGGCCCCCAGGCAGTGGGATCAGGACCTTCCTTAGTGTATGAGTAGGCTTTTTTGGAACCTAATGCCTATGCTGAGACACTTTGTGCATCCTTGGTGCAGGGAGGAAGGGCTTAGACCTGCCTCAACTGAATATACCAGGATTTGCTGAATCCCCAGGAGAGGCCTTGCCTTGGAGGAGGTGGGAATGGGGAGTGGGTTAGGCAGGGAAGGCTGGGGTTGGATGGATGCAGGACAGGGAATTTGTGGTTGATATGTAAAATGAATAGAAAATCTCTTAATTAAAAAAAAAGAAAAAATCTAAAAAAAATGGGGGTCAGGGTTATGAAACTGGTGGAATAATTCCAGCAACTATGGATAAGTAAAACTATTAGGAGATATTTGAGAAATAGAAGATAGACTGGGCAGAAAATATTCAGTGGAGGGTTAGACATGGCTGATAAGAGGAAAAGTTCAAAGAGGATAATAAAATATAAAATGTAAACACATGAACAGCTGGTACCTATCACTAAGAATGCAAAACCTCTTCAGACACAGCTTTAAAAGGAAAGATTCAAATAATATGTTTTAGAATATATGAAATCTGATACGCCTACCATATATACATGTATATTTATATTTCTTTGTTGGGTATTTTTTTGCAATGATAGAGACAGAACTCAGGGTCATATACATGCTAGACAAATGTTACTTTGTCTATTCACTACAACCCTAGTTCCAGACAGAATTTCTCTAAACAGAAGAAAATTACATGCTGTGCAATGTTATTCTGTATGCTGTGAATGTGTGTTGCTCTAATTGGTTGATAAATAAAATGATGATTGGCCAGTAGCCAGGCAGGAAGTATAGGCAGGACAAGCAGACAAGGAGAATGCTGGGAAGAGGAGTGCTGAGTCAGGAGTTGCCAGCCAGACACAGAGGAAGCAATATGACAAGGCAGAACTGAGAAAAGGTACCAAGCCACATGGCTAAATATAGATAAGAATTATGGGTTAATTTAAGTGTAAGAGCTAGTCAGTAAAAAGCCTGAGCTAATGGCCAAGCAGTTATAATTAATATAAGCCTCTGTGTGCTTACTTGGGTGATGTGAGTGGGAGAGATTTGTACTGACCACCAGCTGGCCAGGACACAGGAAAACTTTTAACTACAATTACAACTAGAGTGGAAGAGAATGGAAATAAACTTGATATTTGATTATGAAAAATATATACACACATACATATATACACATGTGTGTATGTATGTGTAGATGAATAGACAGATAAATAGATGATAGATGACAGATATAGATGATGAATGACAGATATATAGGTTGTAGATGATAGATAAATAGATAGATGATAGATAGATAGATAGATAGATAGATAGATAGATAGATAGATAGACAGATGGTGTAATAGAATAAAAAGTGGCCTGAATACCATAAAAGTGTACATTAGTACACCTAATACCCAGCAAAGTTACTAAAGAATAAGAATGGTGGTAACTCTGACTATAGGCATCCTACCAAACAATGAGAAGGGAATAGCTTCTATAATCCTGAAGTCCTCGTATACAAAGTAGTATGTGACATCTGTTCTGATGCTCAGTTCCAACTATCTAGAGCATCTCAATGCAGCATTCTCTAGATCAGGTTTGTTTGTTGACACATCTGTGGAGATTGTCTTGTTGCATTAATGGATGTGGAAAGACCCGTTCTGAATATGGGTGGCACAAATCTGCTGTGGGATGTTCTGTATGGCAAATGTGTTGCTAATTAGTCAATAAATAGAACACTGATTGGCCATTGGCTAGGCAGGAAGTGTAGGCGGGACAAGGAGGAGAATAAAGCTGGGAAGTGGAAGGCTGAGTCAGAGAGACATTGCCAACCACCACGATGACAAACAGCATGTGAAGATGCCGGTAAGCCACGAGCCATGTGGCAAGGTATAGATTAATGGAAATGGATTAATTGAAGATGTAAGAACAGTTAGCAAGAAGCCTGCCACGGCCATACAGTTTGTAACCAATATAAGTCTCTGTGTTTACTTGGTCGGGTCTGAGGCTGTGGGACTGGCAGGTGAGAGAGATTTGCCCTGACTGTGGGCCAGGCAGGAAAACTCCATCTACACAAATCCTTAGTTTGGAAACCTGGACTCAACTGGACTAGAGTAGAAAAGGTTAGGTGAGCATTAAGCATTCATAGATTCTTTTTTTTTTCTGCTCCTGATTGTGGATGTGACTCATTTCGGGCTCCTACTGTGACCTCTATACAGCTATGGACTCTAACCTGGAACTGTGAGCTAAAATGAACCTTTCTCCCCTAAGTTGCCCATTCTCAGGGTATTTTTTTATCACAGCACTAGAAATAAAACCAGGACACTTCCTTTTGCTTGATTTTTTTTTCTCACAAAGAGCCATTGCTGTATTCCTACCCACTTGTAGAATTTACCCAGTGCTCCTCATAAATACAGGTGATGCTGAATACCACTTCATCCAATAGAACAACAGTAGGTAGTAGCATCTGAGGCAGTCTCTTTGCATTCCCAGAATATACCAAGGGTACAGTGGTATAGCATAAATTAGTAAAACTTATTCTAGAAGGAGCCAAGCAATGAACTTTGAGCACACAGCCCTCTGATCACCTGCCTCAGTCCTGGGATGAAGAAGGTATTTTAAAAGACAACTAAAAGCTCTGCTTCAGACTTCTACATCACATACCAGTATTGAGGGGAATAAAAGTGGAGGGCTCTGGCTGAAATAAACCAAGTCCACTTGTTCTCTGCTTATTCTCACAAGTGGTCTGTTAGTAGGTTTCATGACTCCTTAGAGGCACTACTAGACTCATCTCTAAACCTTCTGTCCTTGGAAACTGAATTGAGCACACATCCTTGATGCAAAGAGCCAAAAGTACGATTCATCACAGTTGTGCCTTTGCTAAGGTTTGCACATCATGGAACTAAATTATAATTTTTTCTATGGTCACTCAGAGTTCATATGATATTTTTTGTGAATCAGAAAAAGAGATCCTCTAAGTAGAAACATTTTGAAATTGGTAGATTGTTCTGGCTGAGAGTTGTTTCCCAGAATTCTAGTGGTCAGCGTTCTGAGCAAAGTGTATATATAAGCACGTTCTAACTGTTTGCTTTGGTGAATATCACACATATACCATCATTGGAAGGCATGTTCTCCCACCCACTCTGTTGGTGAGGAGACTGCTATCTACAGAGCTGGAACTTGAGAGAGATAAAAAGGCTCCTGGAGAGTAAGAGGAGACAGAATTCAGCCACAGGCTCTCTCTTCTGCCTCAACTTCCTAAGAGCTAGGAATCAGATGAGAATCAGCTGGGAGCTAGACGTATTGTGAAGTGTTAAAATCTTCCTAGGTCTTTTGTCTCAATAGACACTTACACTGAATCCAGACTATTATTTCACTCAGAAAACAATATAATATTTTCTGCAAACACATATACACAAATGGATGATTAACTGTATAATATAGATTTGATAAAAGACTTGTCTGGACATTTGTAGTAAAACACCACTGCCAATTACTCTGCTGAGAAAGTAGAATAAGATATGTTGCCCCCTGAAATAATAAACTCTCCCATGATTCCCACAAGGGTGAAAAATTCACCTAGGCAAAAGCAAATGGGCTGAGTATTATACAATGACAGGTTCTAAGTCAGTGTCATATCAAATGGAGTTTAATAAAAATGGTGATTGTGTTTGAGGTTAAGCTGTGATTACAAAAGTTAAACAAAGGAATTAGCTAGAAAGACCAACTCTCTACTGAAGCCATGCCTTTCTGTGATACAAAACTGTCACAATGTAGGTGGCTTTGTCCCGTTCTCATTAGTAGGATGCCTTCTTACACATCCATCATATGTAAAACTAGATGCAAGTCATTCAAATGTGAACTAAAGGAAAGTATATCTGCTCTCCTTAAAATGGCTGTAAATAAGAGGTCAGACAGAGGTCTCAATGGATTATAAGTTCCAGTGAGATCATGCAGGAGCCAGGATGATAAGCCAAGGACTCATATTCCAATATTTCCTATTCTGTATCAATCCTTGAATCTTATATGGAAAAATATTATCTCAGCACAGCTTACTCTGAGCCTTCATCTCCTCTGGACACTGTTCACTGGCCTGAAGCCCAGTTCTGACTCTTCAAAGGAACCCACAACCTTGAAGCCTCTTTCTGTGATTATCTAGGGTAGGACTTTTTACCCATAGTCTAACATCTCCAGGATGAATAGCTTTGAGACCCCCTATACTCCATGGTCAATATATGTCCTACCTAACACCAATAAACAAGGCACCATAGCAGTAGGGCTCATAGGATGAATTTAAAATAACAACAAGATCTAAAGAAGATATTTAAGAATGTACAGCTGAGTTCTGTACAGAGCACTACAGCAATCATATTCCTGAGAAGACCCACAAGTTACTGGTGTTCTCAGTCTTTCCCACTATACCTAATGATTTATTTTTCCAAAGAAGCTTAAATGTAGAGTAAAGGAACCTGGTTGTTAGAGAGAGCTACCATGAGTCAAAGTGCATCATTTCATATGCATCTAAGGTGGGGCACTGTCAGGCTCATGGACCATGCAGGATGGACTCTGAACACAGGTTTGTTGTCTTTTTTCTCTCTCTCAAATGCTTGAAATTCACAAAATTATTCTTTGGGCCACAGTGGGAGTGATTCTTACACCTGTAACTTGAGAGTTCACTATGAACAAAATGAGGGGATAAAGAAGAACAAGAGAACCATTTCTCTGTTTATATAACACAAATGGGGGAAAAAACGCTTTAACTGATAAAATATGCTATGCTGGAGACACCACCCATGATGATATGAATAATTTACATTATAGAGGTTGCTGAATTTCCAAACCAACTTATTTACTATATCTCTTAGCACCCAGGATATATTTGCAAGGAGAGCGTGAAAATGATGAATACTAAATAAGAAACACAGTTTCTCCTTTTCGCCTCAACTTTCTAATCACACAAAGGCCATTCAGCCTACAAAAAGTATGTCAGTCTTATGCATTTTATTTCCCCCTAACTGCATTCTTATCATCACAGCCCTTGAATATTTAAAAGGTACAAAGCTTTAAAACCATAGAAATTGTTCCAGTTTACCTTCCAGCCTGAAGGAATAGGGAAGAGTGGGGGCCAAGCTTACTGTGGCTACGTATTTCCACAGAGCATCATCTAATGCTCACAGTGGAGAAGATGTCTCAGTAAAGATGGTTGATGAGTGGGCACACAGCATTGTGTGCTCTACTTCATCTTCCATAATGAGTTACTCTACACATGGCAGTATCCTAAGGACATCATTGAGGAGCAGCCTGTTCAGTCTTGTGCAATTTGTATGTGCATATGACCATTTCAAGTATGCATATTAGCATTTCATTTTAAAGATGATGAAACCAAGGTGTGGGGAATGACTTGAAATACAAAGCTCATGGAAATAGTGAGCCGTTTGTGAGAGACCTCATTGGCTGTCATTGAAAGCCCAGAGACAAGTATTGTCCTTAAGAAGCCATACAAGAATTCACCATAAATAAAATAAAAGAACAAGAAAAATATTCCACTATGTGTGTACCACAAATGAGTAAAGTGCCTTAGCTATGATAAAATTGTGTTATGCTGGAGGTGTAACACCAACACAAGCAATTCCTCATGCCCTTCAAAGCAAAGATCCTTCCCAACTTTATGGGTTCTCTCAGTGGCTCATGCAAGGCAAGCTCTCTATCATTTTACTTAGCACTCATAAAAATCAAAACATGATAAGCAATTATTCCCACTGAAGGATCCTAATGATATCAAATATAAGCATGTAATATGTGGATGTTTACATATATATAATATAAATATATACATATATATCAGTTATTAATATAAATATATATTAAGAACTGAAATAGCTTTGCATCCTAGAATAAAGCACAGAAAAATCTGAAAAATATTTGTAATAATATTTTACCTCTTTCTGTATAAATTCTTGCCAAAAGACATAGCA
Organism: Peromyscus eremicus; assembly: GCF_949786415.1. Taxonomy (NCBI): domain Eukaryota; kingdom Metazoa; phylum Chordata; class Mammalia; order Rodentia; family Cricetidae; genus Peromyscus; species Peromyscus eremicus. The sequence continues at coordinate 63,104,578 of NC_081431.1, forward strand.
GATAAAAAAGGATTGAAATGGGTTTTCTAACCAAAACTTCCACTTAGTAGGAAATGAAGATATGTCTGTATTCCCCACTTCTTCCAGAACTATATATGTTAAAATATGTTCTATTTAAGAAAAAAAAAGAAAATCATATTGCCAGGTATACTGGTGCTACCCAGCTATATGATTTATAGGCTGCAGGGTCAAAGGTATGGCTATCACCCATGTTCAATAAAAAGTACGGTTCCCTGAAAGAAAGGACAGGCCCTTGCAATTGGCTGCATTCCTATAAAATGTGGATGTCATCTTCAGACTGGGATGATGGATGTCACACCCTGTGTATGGAGAAGAACACAGAAGAATCCCGGGACCCTGCTTTCTTTATCCATCCATAACTGCTGTTTGAGACTGCCAACTTCTCAATTTTCTGCTTTGTAAGAAAAACCTGCTTCTGCTCTGGCATGCTTCTTTCTGTGTGCTTCCTCTAACATAAGCTGAAGGTAAATCCTAAGCCCCACAGTGTCCAAATCCCTTGGCACAGGGTGTCTATTTATAAACAACGGTTTGTGTGACTGTATTTCTACCACTTACACAGGTTGAAACACACCTCACATGTGGTTCAAGTGATGATATTGAAATGTTCTGCTGAATATGAACACAAATGACCTTGGTTCTGTGATGATCAAGCTGATTTATCCTCCATATTGGCTTCCTCATCTACCTACATCTTTGAACATCTTTCTTAGGTGCTATTCCATGACACAAAGGGGTGCTTACTTTAAGATGTTAACTACATACAAAGAAGCTAGAGGAACAGGTTTCTTTTCCTTGATCCATCTGAGGCTGCTGACCAAAGAAAGGAGTAATTATTCTTGTAAGCTAACTTAGTTTCCCCTATGAGAATAAACTGGTTCAAATAGCCAAAGTTGGATAAGAACATATTAAAGATGCAACCTTCTAGCTATTTCTACACCTACATCATTCTGAGACTACCTTAAAAGCATTCTTGTAGTTTTATAACCAACTGGCCTCACCCTCACGGAAAATCCTAAAATCCTCTCCTCATGACTTCATAGAGTCTCCCCCACTTCCTTCTCTTGAGACAAGTTGTGAAACTTCCATGTTGGCTCCTTCTCTCTGGCACCCTCTCTTTGGCCCACACCGTTCACACATCCTCTTCATTTTGACATTCATATTTATATGATTCTGGCTCTGTCCTCAGATTCCTTCCCTTGCCCAGCTCTGTTTGCTGTCCTGCTTTAAATAGCTCATGTCTCCATTCCTCTTTCTCCATATCCATTCCTGTAACTTCAGCCATAACTTCTGCCCTGATCTGCTCCTTATACCTACCACTTTCCATGTCCACATGGACATCTGATAGCCAACTCTTACATATTGACAGAAGCAGAGTCCTTCATTCCTGTGTGACCACAGACCAGTTCTGACTCAGTGTCACCATGTCAGTAACTCACAACAGGCCCAGTAGTCATCCTAACATCCTATCTCTCTCTCAAATTTACAGGTCCATTGTTGATGATGATGCATTCATCAGCAGATGTAGTTTCTTATGCACCAACATAAAGTCTGGAAACTTTAGGAATGTCTTTGGGTTTAAGTCTCAATTCTCTCTTCTGTGCTTAGAAAAACCAATTTCATAGTTATACAACTCTGTACCCATGAGCTGACAAATTACTTGCTCCTTTAAAATAATCTTACTCTACCTGCCCCCAAATCAGAGCAATGGAAAAAGTAGTACATTGCCTTTTTCTCAAGATGAGGATACTGCAAGGAAGGGAAATAAGAGGTTTAATCATTTAATAGAAATAGCACAAAATAGTCACTAAGGTATAAAAATAGGTTTCTGGGCTATATGCTGCTTTGATAAAACCATAGACCCACTGCTTCTGAGAGTTGATGGTATACATAGAGCAGGACTGAAGGGTGAGAGAGATTTGTCCTGACCGCAGGACCACAGGCCAAGTGGGACATAGGAAACCTTGAACTATACTAAGGAATATACATACATACATATGCTCCTGTTTGAAGAATTTAAGTTAATTAAAAATGAAAATAAATTTAATTTGAAAACCTTACATTTTAGAAAAAAATGAATATGAATATTTCTGTATGTATATTAAGAAATAAATGAGATATATAATTATCTATTTTGAGATGTATCTTACTTGAAAAAGCATAGATAAATTTAATAATCACTTTCTATATATGTAGTTTATTATACACACACACATGTGAAGGCTACAGTGGGATTTATGTGGGCTTACACTCAGTTGCACTAAAGACTTATTAAAAAAACAGGACTACTAGACTGTGTGAATGAGATAACTTCCTTTTTTCAAATGATGTTGACCTTTAAAATTAAAAAATATTTAATTACTCATTAATATTTTCTATAATGTAAGATTCTAAATATTTAATATCAAGACAATTATCTGGTTAAACTGTAAGTACAGTCTTGTGTTCTCTTGATTAATTATGAATCTAATGTTGCAAAGGAAGCAATTGAAAAATGTGTCCACAGTTGACATCGAAATAATAACATGTTTATAAGCCTATGAAATTCTCCAGGAGTCACTCCCATTATCTTTTATAAGCTTTCACTTACTATGGCTCCATGTCGACCATTAACAAGATGCTCATCAGACTCAAGGGATTGGGAGGGATCCTCTCCCATAGTGTCCTTTTCACTTCCCAAAACAGCAGAGTGAAATTAAAGGGAAGCATCCCAAATAAAGGGAAATTTAAAAGAAAGTCATAGACTCTTTTTTAAATTTTTTTATTGTAGCAAAAACACTCATCCAAGAGGACAGATTATGTTCGTTTAAATGGCATCTTCAAAGTTGACCATGTTTAAAAGTATGAATGTGTGTGGGGATGCTAGTTTAGTTTTCCATTATTTTAAAATCAGCATGTGAAGTGTTAAGTATCACTACGGCATTTTCAAAGTGTGTCTTAGATTCTCCTCCCTGTGTTCTCGCCCACCCCCTTGCCTCCCTTATATCCTCTGCTTTCCCTGACTCCTTCCCATTCTCATGTCACAGGTGTCTTTCCGTCACCTTTATGCCTCTCTATTGGTCTCCTTTCTAGTTTCTTGGGCTTTGTACACATTTACACACATTTATATGCACACATATATACATTGTATGTGATGTGTAGATTTTTTTATTATAGTTTTTGAGATTACAATTACATCATTTCTCCCCTTCACTCTCTTCCCTTGAACCCCTTCTATGGTTCCCCTCTTTCTTGCTTTCAAATTCATGGCTTCTTTAATTGTTACACACACACACACACACACACACACACACACACACACACACACACACACCTTTCTTAAATACATAAATATAAATGCTCAGTTTGTGTAATGTTATGTGTGGGAGGATGTGTGGTTTTGTTTTCAAGGTTGACATTTTGGACTGGATAATCAGTTGGTGTATTCTTCCCTGAGAAAGTCTATCCCTTCTGCTCTCAGAATTCCTTAGTTTTCTGTAATTTTTTTGTCTAGGTTTGGGGGCATCCTGAGATTTCTACTTTCCACATTAGCATGTCTATTGTCATTCTTTCTCAGGTCAGGTCATGAATGGGAAAAATGGGGAATCTTTAATAGTGAAAGTGGAGAGAAATAAATACAGAAAAAGGAAGGAGGCAGATAAAACAACAGTAAGGATGTCAAATATTCATATGGAATCATACCACTAGCTATCTACCTAAAATACCTGTAAGTCTGTATATGTGTGTGTTTAAATGAAATTTTCCCATCTTGGCTGGCAATGCCCTCCTCCCAAGAACCATAGATTAACAAAACCCCCACACCAAGCATGAGAGACCTTCATTTGAGCTGCTGGCCAGGGCTGCCCAAACAACTTCCAAAATATTATGGACTATTGCTGCTGCCATTGGTTTCCTCCAGAGGCAGAAGGCAAGTCCCATGCAGCAAGGATGCAAAATGTAGAAGACCAGTGCTGGATCTGATCTGAAAGACTCCTTCCTGAGGACTAGCTTTCATGGTACCAGAAGGTGCCATGCAAGCTTCCAAGGGAGAGAAGCAACCAACAGTCCTACCAAGCTATGACACCTATAAACCACAATAGTCAACATGGTACTATAACCCAAAGGGCGCAGGAGTGGCAGACATACCTTGGTGATAACCAACAGCTCTCTAATTGGGCCTAAAGCAGAATCAAAAACAGGGAAACCATGCCTAATGTTGGAAATCTAGTTAAGTACTTGGGTTTAGCGACGTCATGGATCTTTGAGGAGCACGTACAGTGCCACTTTACTAAACCAGCATAATTCCTAACTACTTTCTAAATATTCATCCTTATACCCACAGATAAGTGCAGTTCTCACACCTCATCAAGGAAACTTCTCTTTGCAACAAATAGCAGCTGTTACAAAAAACCGTAACTTACCAGTCGGAATGAAGACCTATAGATCCCAGTCCAAACTCATACGCATACACCACAACCCCTGCACTAAGGCTCAGGGATCACTGCAGAAGAGGGGCACAGAAAGATTGTAGGAGCCAGTGGAACAGGGGAGTTTACTGTGAGACTGTATCTCCTATAAATGTTAGAGAAACTATGCTCATGAAGTCTTACCAACATGGCATGTAGATATTTTAAACAAATACACCCAGCCTGAATGCAATTGTTGTGAAGTACATTTCATGTATCATCTCCCCTACATTAAGATCACCATATGTTAATCTAATCAATCCTACCCACTTCCCATTTCAAAGGCATGGGCAGAAATCATTGACACTAACTAGAAGTCACTCTCCCTTACCATGCTTCACTACTAATATGTGTCTATGCATACAAGCAGATATTTTTGAATATTAAATATCGTTGGGTGCAGTATGATAGTTCGATATGGGCATATAAAACACAGTGATCAAACCAGGGCAATCTGCATTTTTATCTCTTTAACCATTTATCATTTCTTAATGTTACTAAGCTCCCAACTCCTCCTGTCCCGTTGTTCTAACAGACATAATAAATTACTGTGAACTATAGTCACCCTACTGGTGCGTATCTCTCCATAAATTACTCCTCTTGTCAAACCATATCTTGATGCCCATTATCCTATATCTCTGTGTACCCCCTCCTCATGTTTATCCGACTTTCCAAAGTCATGGTCTGCTTTTATGAAATCATATGTATTAAGCTATATGTGTGAGTGAAAGCATGCTATATTTGTCTCTCTCCTCTGGCTAATTTCAACACAATACAATGCTTTTCAGAACCTTCCATGTTTTTGCAAATGCAAGATTTCATTCCTTTTTGTGACTTAATGTCGTTTTGAACAAACTCACCCACCCTCAAGGCAATTGTCACACAGTACATTTCATCTATCATTGCCCTAGCATGGTATAACTATACCACGTTTCCTTTTCTATCTATCCATTGCTACACACCTCAGCTGATTCCATATCTGGCTACTGTGGATGCTGTGGAGGCAAGGCAGTAAAAATGGGAATACAGGCATCTCTTTGGCATGCTTATTCTCCTTCCCATGGATATACTCCCAGGGAGTAGAATAGTTGTATTTCTGTTATTTCTGTTTTTGGTTTTCTGAGGTGTCTGTTGACATAATGACTGTCTTGATTTATATCCCCACAAACAGTGCAAACAAATACTTTGAAAATGATAAACTGGCCAAGTTACCAAACCCAAGTTTTGAAAGAGTGTTTTCTCTCAGAGAAAGACAAAAGTTCACTGGATAACCTGGCAATTTGCCATCGGAAATTTTACATTTGGAAGTTTAATTACAAACTTAGATAAGTGGATTATAATGAAAGATATCTCTAGTGAGGGAGCCTAGACAGATGCATCGTGAATGCATTAAAGAAAACACCAGAGAGAGAACTTTCCACCAGCAGAGAGATTTTAATTAAACAGCAATAGGATGGATCTCTTCTGTGAAATGATTTTACTGTTACCCACAGTTCATTAAAACTATTTACGATAGTCTTTAAAACTATTCCACTCTGGAAAGATGTCTAAACCTGCCAGTCTCCATTATAAGGGCAGAAACTGTGTATACTAGTAAAGAAGATTCATTGGATAATTGTAGGATGGAAATGTATTTCTTAACATGCTGATCTTGGAAAACACACAAGGCAGAGTTCTGAACTGCACACAGACCCAAGTCCTTCAGAGAAGTCAAAGGAGCCAACACTTACCATTAAGATGCCAACTGAAAGTGCAGAGTCCCTTAGACACAGGCATAGGAGGGCATTTCTGTTACCTTGCTACTTGCATGGACTAGATGACTTATTTGAGGTATCAGCCTGTTGAAGGCATACATTTCAGAAAGCTCTACCAATATTCCTGTGACCTCTGAAGTGTCCAAAAAAGAATTTACAACTCAATGTAAAAGCTAACATGTTCTCCATTTTGTATGCCTGGATTAGAACCCAGCATCTAGACTCAGTGAATACATAGTAAATATTAAATATATGAAGAAATGAATGACGTGAATAAGTAGAAGCAAACAAGCACATTCTGTGATATTATAATATTATAAAATAAAATATTATCGAATAACACATAAGCACACACATGTGTGTATTATAATATATGTCTATATGCATACACATCCATATATATATATATATATATATATATATATATATATATATATATATACACAATAGAAGAGAGGTTGGAGAGATAATAGCACAGCCATTAAGAGAATTTGCTGCTCTTCAAGAGGACCTAGTTTGGTTCCCATCAAAATTCACAACAACCCAACCCTGGAGTTTCAAAGAATCTGATGCCCACTTCTGGCTTCTGTGGGTTCTGCAGCCATTCTCACACACAAAACCTAAATAAAAATAATAAAAATAAATCTCTTACTGCAAGCCAGGAGGTGGTGGTGCACACCTTTAATCTCAGTACTCGGAAGTCAGAGGTAGGTGGACCTCTGTGAGTTCAAAGCCAACCTGGTCTACAGAATGAGTTCCAGGATAGCCAGGGCTACACAGTGAAACCCTATCTTGAAAAAAAAAACACATAACAAAAATAAGTAAATAAATAAATAAATATTTTTAAGAGAACCTAATAATGTGTAAAAAGAATTGGTCGCACACTTATGGAAAATGAATTCTCAATTGTAGCCCTCTAATATTGCATAATTCTATTTTCTCAGATGTCTAACTTCTCTATTCACCCCAACAACACTACAATTTGTATAATAAGCATTTCCCAGGCTGTCACTAATTATAAAGCCAAGTGAGCATCAATAGACATTTTTGAGGGGATACCTAAGGAGTCCAAAAGGACCCTTGAGCCAGGGACAGTGGCACATCCCTGTCATCTCAGCCCTGGGGAGGCAACAGAAATAAGACTACTACAGGTTTAAGGCCAGCCTGGGCTACACACTGAGACCTTGCCTCAGAATGCCAACTGGGTAGTATATAACTCAGTAGTTGAGTGCTTGCCTGGCATGCAGAAGGATCCTGGGTTTGATCCCCATCACTGCAGAAAACAAGGACAGTTTTCTAAACCCGACATTATACACAGAGGAGTGACCCGCTGATGCTTTGATATGGGAAGGAGAATGACACATAGATGCTTTGATAAGTAAACTCTAATTCGTGATTAAGGAAAGCTCTTAGAGGAAACTAAATGAGTTTTATTCCCTGGGCTCATCATCGGGAATGTCACATACCTTGTAATTTCTACAAATAGTTTCGCCTTTTGATTTTCAGTTAGGAGTGGCATTCAGAAGCTTCAAAGGACCTATGAGCCCTTTAAAATACCATTTTAATAGAATCATTTTTTCTATGAAAGTTCAAAAATATAACTTCCCACAGAACTGAATGTTTTACTGTATCTGAGGACTAGACATTAACATCAACACAGACATGACCTCTGTCAGTTGGGGGGTGAGAAATAACACTCAGAAATTGGAAGGTCAGGGAGAGATGTCTGTTAGAACAAAGAAGTCATCAAGAGAGAGGAAAAGCATATCAGAGATGTCTTACATGCATTAAAATAAAAATGACACTGTCTAATGCATCAGCACAAATACAAGGTGAGGTCATGGAGTCTGGGCAGCAGAATAGAAAAGACCAGGCCCTCCCCCAGATGACGGTAAAAGAAACCTCGCTTTTCCCATGTTGGCTACACCACTAGACAAGTGGCATTCACACCAAGTCCACAGGTGTCGCAAATCCTTTAGGGAAACCAGATATACAGCTCATCATCCAAGCAGATCAAATTACACTTGCATGGAATTATATATTTATGAGACAAAAACCAACACAATATGTCACCCTGTGGGCCAAATGTCACTTTTTTTTGTGTGGTCACAGCTGCGCTTTGATCCTGCAGCTGCTTTCAAAAGGCTTGTCATTGGTCACGGTGGAGGGGTTCTGAGCCGGCTCAGCCCAGGTGGGAGGGGAAGTGAGAGTCCACGCTGAAGTTCACACTGGAGAAGAGAGATTTTAAAGGACAAACACTTGGGTCCCTCCCTACTGCTATTAGGCTATCACCTTTTCTCATTTGCATAATTAGTGCACTTCACAAGCATGCAGGAGTTCAACTTGAAGTTGACCTCTAAAGTAAAGACAAGACACAGAAGACTGCTGTCCTATGCAGGACAGAGAACTCTGCCAGGCCTGGAATGGAGGGGGGGTCTTACAGTCACCATACCACAAAAACCCAGAGACTCTTCTCCACAAAGACCCAGGAACTTAGTGCCACAGAGCTGGCTCTGTGTTGAAGAGCACACGATGCTCTTCCAGAGGACCCAAGCTCCGTTCTTAGCACCTACATTAGGTGGCTTACAACAACCTGTAACTCTGGTTCCAAGAGAGCCGATACCTTCTTCTGGCTTCCCCCATGTTCACATACCCATACACTACACCACACTACACTACACTACACACACACTCACAAATCTGTAATAGAGAAAAGACTGAGACATTGGAAAGGCATCCTGGAACCAACTTGTGTGAGTTGCCTTCACTTTAGTAAAGGACCCATTAAAGTGACTCACACCTAAATTGACATATCATCTGGCCTTCATCTCCTCCTTTTCGAGAACTCATAAGAAGGCTATAGACAGGGCAGGGAAAGATTAGATTTCACCTTGCCTCGTGTTTTGCCAGACTGTAAATATATTCATTGTCTTATATTAATTTGTTTCCTAATTTCTTTTGGAGCACAGAGAAGCTAAAGACTTCAGTACTGAAGTTCAGGGTGACATGTTCCAACATACCTTTAACGCTATATTAAAAAATACAGTGGGGCCCAACAAGATAGTTCAATGGGTAAAGTTGCTTCACACCAAGACTGACAAACTGATTCCATCCCTGGAACTCACATGGTGGTAGGAGATAGTTAACTTCCACAAGTTGTTCTCTGCTTCCAAATGTGCATCATGTGTTGTCTTTCTTTACAACTGTTGATGTCTTTCTAAGCCAGGCTATCCTAGTCAGCACTTGCAACTCAGCTGCTACCAGCACTGGTTTGGCTGCAAAGGCTGCAGCCTGAGGGGATTCTGTTCCCTCAGGCACCGACTCTTTCAAAGCTACCAAGGGAGCTTATCTAAATCTCTGTCCCTCTAAAGAACTCAAGATTCAAAGGTTGAGGTGGAATTTTGCTCCTCAGAGAGGTTGAATAGAAAGTCACTCACCTCCTCTCCTTTTCTGCATCTCCCCAAAAGCCCTGGTCCCTCTCCCAGCCCCCACTTAAAAGCCCCTCTCCACCTGGCTCCCCCCTACCACTTCCTGTCAGCTAGTTGCTGACTCAGCCTCCTGACTACAGGTGAATTTTATTTAAACAAATGTAGCACATCTTTGCATCATTAAACAAATGTTCCCGACTATAAACAAAAGTAACACACCTTAAAATAATATTCTACAACAATCATGGATGCCTGTCCACAAATACAGACACACATAAACATATGTAATTTTTTTAATTACTATAGAACAACTGTCACAGGGGAGGAGCTGTCTTGTGATAAGGGAACCATTTTTTAAGAGAGGTCAGCTTGTGGTAATGTCACATTCCTCATAGTCAAATCTTTCCTCAACTATTTCCCATACATGCCAATGTTGCACCGCTCCTTAACATCTCCAGAGCAAGTCTTCCATCATCTTCTCACTCCCAGCACAATTAGGGATGAATGTGGATGTTCAGTGTGGAAATATGAGAGAACACAGAAAGCACTAACATGGACAAAGGAAGAACCAAGAAATTGAAAGGATGTTGAAAGGGAGCTCTGTATCCCAAGCTTCTCTGATATCCTTTGTAGTGATTAGTTGTTTTCGATGACAGAGAACTCTCTCAATGTCTCACCAAGCAACTGCTTCCTGTTTTAGGTAGCCCAAATTCTTTAATTATGTTCTTCTCAATTTCTATTCTTGTTCTTGTAATCCAAATCATTTGGTTTCATCTCTTCCTCTGGAGTTAAAACCAAATTATAACTTGTAGTCATCATGATAAAACTGCACAATTTGCCCTTTCTAGGCTATACACGTCCATCCTCTTCCAACCATTTCCTATTAATCAATGTTTCTAGTCTCCACCTAAGTTACCTTTCTCAAGGCATGCCCCAGGGGGTGGAGAGTCTGCTGAAGTATGGAGCTGTGAGAGCTGAGCGGCCCTCAGTGAAAGGTGTTTGTCACTGGGGTAGCAATTATGCCAGAAATAACCTTAAGTGTTTAAAAAAAAACTGTCCACACCAGTGTTCATATCAGGGTTAATTATAAATGTTAATTAGAAACATAGTAATGTTAATTATAGAGGCAGTAACCTAGAAGTCTATTATAGGGAAATGATTAACTTCATTATTATCTTCTCAATGAAGTATTGGTACCCATACTGTTCAGTTACAAAAAGAATAAAAGATATTTAAAAATGTATATAGGTTGGATTGAAATTAACCCTCAATATTGCACTGTGTTTGACTAAAATATTAGGAAAAGCTACACATAAAATTATTGGAGGGATCATATAGAAAAATTAGGATGTGTATGTGGGAATGCTGCTATTTTTAAACTAATATATGAGGGGGCTAAAGTGATAGCTCAGTTGGTAAAACTCGTGCCGCACAAGCATTGGGATCTGAGTCCAAATCCCTAGAACCAATCAAAAAAAGCCAGGCACAGTGGTGCATGTTTCTCACTCCAGTGATGATGAGATGGAAGACAGAGACAGATTGTGAATCCCGGAAGCGTCTTAGCCAGCCAGCCTAGCCTAGCTAGGTAAAGTTCCAGGCCAATGAGACGCCCTGCCTCAGGCAAAAGTGGAAGGCTCCTGAGGTGGTTTCTCCTGATCTCTGTATGCAAACATACATAGAGATGTGCATTGGCACACACAATTGTGCACATAAACACACACACACACACACACACACACACACACACACACACACACACACACACACCGAGAGAGAGAGGTTACTTATTTAGATTACTCAGGATAAAAGGAGAATAAAGAAACCAAATGAAAGGCAAGATATGCCCACCTGTGCACCAGTGGGTTGACGGGATGTGGAGACAACCAACCACCTTCTGATTGGACTTGAAGCCCACTCCACAGGAAGGCATGGGGAAGACCTGGCTAATAATCCAGGTCTGAGAAAGCAGTAGAACCATGTGGGAAGCTTATTAGTGATGGCTAATTAATCTAGCATAGCCACAAACTGCCTTCTAAATACTTACGCTCGTACTCATCAGCAGAAGCAGCTCCAGGCCTTCATTCTCCAAGCCACTTCCTAAAGTCAAGGGTGGTAAATGCTGAGACTCATCACTATCCCAAGATGCAGAGAATAAGCAATGGATATGGGTTAAGCCCTAAGCAAGTCCACTTCATACCACTCCCTATTGAGCTCAGGAAACATTATAGAAGAGCACTCATGAAGTCTATAGGAGCCTGAAGATAGGACAAAGGGCTATAGGCTGCCATTTTTAGACTCTATATAACCTCTGCAATGATTAACTCACAACTCTAGTTATCTCAAAAAACCAGCCTTATTAACAAGCAGTCAAGGGAGGACACAGAAGGCTCACAGGGCCCTTTACTGCTGAGCTACTGACTATTACTTGATTCTAGGAGAGCAGGAACCACTGTGTTTAGTTGTATACCTTCTGCTGAGCCCATCAGGCTCCCACAGCCACACGAATGGCCCTGGTCAACCTCAGTGGGTCACAAAACAAAACAGACATGAACATGGGAGAGAAATTTGTATGAGAGGGATTTTATGGTACTGGTAGAGAGGTGGGGGGGAGTTATAGGGACCCCTAAATTGTGTACATGTGCAAAACTCTCTAAAGGCAGATTTGATTCATAAAAATTAAAAGGAATGAGTGAGTAAATTAATTAAAAGAGTAGAGACAACACAATGTACCCAACATCAAATGCAGCACAATTTGAGCATGTATTGGGTTCTTAGGAAAGTCTCTGTGCCTGCTTGAAGAAGCTATTTTCCTGACTGTAGATTCTGGCGATCTGTCAGTGAAACGATGTTTTTCCCAGGAAGGAAAATAATCTTGCTGCAAAGAAACCTTAACGATGACTTTAAAAATAGTGTGTTTCCCTGTGTAGCCATTCGTCCCCAAGTAGCAAAGAGGGGACATGCTTTTCTCCCCCTCGGTGCTGCACAGAGCTCATCTAAACAGGGAGTTACTGTCAACTGTTAATAGAAATGCCTGGAGCAAGCCAGTAAGCAGACCCTGGGGTTTCATGGTCTCTGGTAAATAATCAAGCTTATTGTGGGATACTTGCCTATCTTTTATAATAAAAATTGAAATGAATGTAAATGATGTGCCTCTTTCTAGAAAGTACTTTCAGTTTGATTTACTTTAATTGCAATTACTACTGTGTTCCATAAAGAAAGACTTCAAGCCAGACAGAGCTAGAAACCTTGTTCGCTCTCCTTTGCTTTCTCACTCCAAATGGTTCTGCCAAACATGGGACCCTCTTCTAGTTCCCCAGGCCAGTCAAAGCCTATGTCCTTTGCTGCAATTGCCTGTATTCAAAGAGTGGATGACAAAGCCTATCACAGTGATAATCACTGCTGCTATTGCCTGGGCCTTCTGATACTGTCAAAATCCAATATAGAATTAATCATGTGTTATTATTCACATAAACCCCATGGTCCTGTTTTCCCATTTAACACCATGTTCCACAGCAAACATTAGCATCACAAAATATTTCACACTTTACAGAATACAGAAGCAAAGCAGAGAGCTGGGCTTGGGTGCAAGCAGGAGGGAACATCACGGCATCTCCTTTGATGATGCCCATTAAGTCACTGACAATTACTGGATGTATAGTAAGTAAAGTTTTCATTAACAAAATATCCTGTGCATGTGCTAACATCTCCTTCCTCTAATGACCACAAATCAGTGCCTGTGTGCCAGTTTCATTCTGTTATTGTGTTAAACACTGACAAAAAGTAATTTAGGAGAGACGGGGTTTATTTGGCTTACAATTTCAGGCCACAGTCCACCAATGGGGGAAGTCAAGGCACAGACTCAAGGAAAGAGCTTGAAAGCTGGCATACTTGCTATTCCACACAGCATTACCACTGAACGGGGAACTGACTTGGTGGCCAAAGAAGTTGGGTAGGAAGATTTTGTTTGCTGACTCATAGACAGGATTATTCTCAGCTGGATTTTTATCCAGTTTAGGACCACATGCTTAAGGAATGGTGCCACCCACAGTGGGCTTGGGCCCTTCCACATGCATTAACAATCAAGGCAATCTCCCACAGACATGCCCAAAGGCCGATCTGATCTAAGCAATCTCTCAATTGATGCTCTCTTCTCAAATTACTCTAGGTCATGTCAGGTAAAGAGCTAAAGCTAACCAGGACTATCTGAAAGATAGGGATGTTTCAGCCAAGACTTGAACAAAGGGAAAAAAACATAGTATCAACCAAGTAAATGGGATGAACTAGTGTACTGAGACTAGAGTCTCAGAAATTGATGGAAGTCGTGTGGGAAAGAACCAATATGTATATGTTTCTGATCTTATTAAATAAGCATTGAATTTGGAAAATCTAGTCCACTGTGTTCATAGATAAGTCCACAATGTAGAAACTAGGACAGGTTCTCCAAGTAAGAAAATGTGGTACAATGAGACCCTACAGTCGGCCTGTATTAACAAGGAAAAAGAAGCAGATTTTGATGCTGAAAGTGCCCTTGTAGGTACAGTGCTCCCTTCTACTTGATTGTCTTATGAACATCTCGCAAGGACAAGTATAGGCATGCACTCACCTACAGGATCTTTTCCATCTCATTTTAATAGTTATTCACCCCCCCAAACATTTATGATCTCAAAAAGCATGTTGTAATCATTACTTATACATCTCTCTCCCATATGTTGCACTGTAAGGCTAATGAATGAAGATTCTGTATATTTTTAATATTTCTAGACAGGAATTGTCATAGAAAGACTGAGTTCTTGGTAAATATTCAATGTCCAAAGTTAAGAAAAATGACCTGATAGGAAGTAGAATATACACTTACTGGAATATTAATAATGCCTTCAGTTGATTTATGGAATAGAGTTCTGCCAAAATTGTAAGCAAAATTAGAGGTGTGGACCAGGAAAAAAATTATTTTACATGTGGGAAAGCAGGTGTTATTGGTGACAAGAGAACAGACTGGGGTAGCCTGCCTTGAAGGCAGGCTCTGATGAGTCTTACCACGTAAAATCCAGTACACACATAACTCCTTCCCACACTGACTATAAAATTATCAAAGTAGGGGCTAGAGAGATGGCTCAGAAGTCAAGAATACTTGCTGCTCTTGTAAAGGACCAGGGTTCAGTTCCCAGGACCCACATGGTGGCTCACAACCATCAGTACCTGCAATTCCAAAGGATCTAGTACCCTCTTCAGTCTTCCAAAGGCACCCGGCACACATGTAGTGAATATACACACATGCAGACAAAAAATTCACACACAGAAAATAAAATTTAATAACCTAAAAACAATTTTTAAAAAATTGTCAAAAGGCAACTTCTTAGACCCAGCCCTAGCTGATGTCTGGACTAAAATATAGAGACAGGAGCTATACTACAATCATCCAGCTCAGCTACTCCCAGACACCTGCCCTACAGAGACATGGGACAATGGTCTGCTGCTCCTTGAAGCTGTAAAATGTTAGAGTGACTTGTTACCCAGCAGTAAATGGCTAGTACTTATTCTATATCTCTAGATCTCCTCTGGAAGTAGAAGAAGATAAGAAAGTGTAGGCAGTAATAGTGGCTGTCACAGTGCACACTCTTTGTTCTCGTGGATTAAAGACTTGAGAGAAAAGCACAACAGATCTGAAGCTAAGAGAATCAAATCTAAGACTTTCTTCTGCCCTGGCTCACTCCGACTCTGGGAAATTTCCTTCACCCTTCTGATATACCATGTCCTTTCCTGCATAATGAGTGTATAATACCAAAAAGATGGTTTCAAATAAGATAAAACTTCTAAAGCACTCAAACAAGGGTCTGATACACATACACACACACACACACACACACACACACACACACACACACACACACATATGTGGTGTTTAAATGAGTATTAGCTGAATAAGAATCTAAGAACAGCTCAAAGAGAAGCCAGGTTATAGGGAAGTAACCTCTTTGGAAAATAAACTACAAAATAATGAGATTCTAAAATAAAATGTTTGACTCATTCAAAGTACTTTGTGCCCAGTCATGCTCCCTACATGTGACAAAATAGGTCCATCTCATTTGTTCAGAAAATTTATTCAACATTCTCATGATTAACCATAACTGTCAACTTGATACAGCTTAGAGTCATCTGAGAGGAAAACTTCAATTAAGTAATTGCCTAGATAAGGTTGGGCTGTAAACATGTCTGTTGGGGTTGCTTAATTGTTACTTCATATAGGAAGGCCATGCCCACTGTGGGTGGCACCATTCCCTGGGTAGGTAATTCTGAACTGTATGAGAAAGTAAACAGAGTAGAGGCTGGCATGCAGCATTTCCCCATGGTTTGTGCTTCAAGTTTCTGCTTAATTTCCTGCCCTGACTTCCCTCAGGGATGGAGTGCACAACATGGAAGGAAGCTGAATTTAAACCCCTTTTCCCCCACAAACTTGATGTAGTGCAAATCTTAAAAGGTCTTATTAATAAAAACAAAACTGAGGCCAGGTATTGGGGTGAATACTGGAAGATCAGAGAGGCAGAACAAGCCACAGCCACTTCACCTTGCCAGTTCCTCAGCTGATCCTGTTTCCTCAGAATCTCAGCTGAACTGCTGCTCAAAAGCCTAAAAGCTTAACCAGGCTCTAGTTCCTGGTCCTCATGCCTTATATACCTTTCTGCTTCCTGCCATCACTTCCTTGGATTAAAGGCGTGAGTCACCATGCCTGGCTGTTTCCAGTGTGGCCTTGAACTCAGAGAGATCCAGATGGATCTCTGTTTTTGGAATGCTAAGATTAAAGGTGTGTGTGCCACAATTTTCTGGCCTCTATATCTAGTGGCTGTTCTGTTCTATGACCCCAGATAAGTTTATTAGGATGCACAATATATTGATGAACACAGTATCACCACAAGTTGAGTTTGGTCACATTGTTTTATCACAGCAGCAAAAAGGAAACTAGGCTACTACCCATACCATAATAAGCACAATAACCTAATCCAAGGCAAATTAATTCTCTCAAAAGTTTTAGTGAATGCCTACTATAAATAAAAAGTATTATTCTTCGGTCTAAGAGTAAAACAGTATACAAAGGTGGTCTCAGCAGACAGAGGATGAGGTATGCAGCCATCAACTGATAAGTATTCTAGGAAGAAGGACTAAGACCCATGGTCCTAAGGAAATACAGAGGGAAACATTCCCAGAGAGTGACAGGACAGGTAAACACCAATGTGGTTTTAGAATCTACTCTGAGGAGGCACCACTGAGTATGTTTGACAGTCAGAAGACACCATTACTCCGGCCACTCTGTGTAGAAGGTGGAATGGGGGGTTTGTAGAAACTGGAGTGAACAAAGAATCTCTCAAATTCTGGAAACATACTGAAGGCAGTGGCAGATGATTCATTGATGGATTAAATATGAGTAAAACATAAGACTCAAGGGTGACTCCATTTTGGAGATGAGCAATTTAAAGAGTGGAATTGCTGCTAACAGACAGGGATCTCTAATAGACAGACTGATCTTGTGACATTGCAGCACCATGTAATCTACAAAATTCACAACTTGAGAAGTTCAGAATCACAGTATCGAAAGAAAATCACCAAATTTCTAAGCAAGATTGTGATGTAGATTGGTATGGCATTCATAGATATCTGGGTTGTACACAGCCCCAAGGTTGAACACACCCACAAGATGAAACAGTGATTTGTGGTAGTGGGGCTACTTGGAATTTAGTGTGGTATATTATGACTGAAATACTTATTTTATGTTCTCTTTAGCTTCATCTTCAGATTGACACACCACAGAATCTTCTGAGGGAGTCAATTGAGGGACTAGCCTGTCACTATGTCTGTGAGGGACTATCCTGATTGATGATTGATATAGGAGAGTCTAGTCCACTGTGGGTGAAACTACTCCCTAGGCAGATAGGCCTGAACTGTATAGCTGACAGCTATCTAGAGAGAAGACAGAGGAGAGATAGGGGGTAAGCCAGTTAGCAAGCAGAATCCTCCATGTTTGATGCTGTAATTCTTATCGCTGAGTGAGTCCCCAGGTTGGAGGTAATTCTGCATGCAATAGCAAGCAGTCCTGCCTTCAGGTTTTCCCACTGGGAGTTTTTGCCCTGTCATCCCTCAAGGACTGTCTGTGACCTGGAAGTGTAAGGTGAAATAAATAAATCCTTTCCTCCCTCAAGTTGCTTTGGATCAGAGTGTTTTATCACACAAACAGAAACCAAACTAAAACATTATATACCCACTACAGAAGGCAGATGGATAATGGTATCTACGAGCCGGTGTTCGGGGGAATTCCCTAACCTGAAGGGAGCCAGGCAGATCAAGTTGTTAGATGGATTGGGTTACCTAGGCGATGCAGACAGCAGTGGCTTCTGTTCCACCTCTTCCTAGCTCTCTTCCACTGCGTTCTCCTTCATTCCACTGTGCTAGCCTTGCAAGCTACGACCCCAGACTCATCAGACAAATCATTCATGTTCTTCCCGGCTGCATCCTAGTGTCAAACTGGACTGGAGAAACCAACTCTTCCAATACCGAACTCTGGGATGGTTCCTCTATTGTGTTGTTTTTACCCAGATTTTACACTAATGTTTCAGATGAACACAGAAACATCTGTGGCTGTTACAAATATGTGTGTAGAGTATGGATTCCACCGAAGTGAAGGGGCAGCCACTCCAGGATAGCTACACTTGCTGTCCAACCAATGCCATTGTCTCTCATCTTATTTGGTGACTGCCACTTATTTGTTCTGAACTCACAGCTAGAAACTATAATTTTTTTCTTTCCTTCCTTCATTTGATCCTTCCTTTGATTTCTATATCTCCTTTCTTCCTCTCTTTCTTTATTCTGCCTTTCTTTGTTACGGGGCTGAATACTAAACCCAGGTCTCAATCATGGTCGGCCAAGGCTCTATCGTTGAGCTACAGCCCCTTCACCTGCCTGTTGCCATCTATTCATGCTTCAGTTGGAGTGGGTTGCTTTTAGATCTTTGAATCAGATTTGTTCACTTACTGTATATGTTATTGCTGTTTGTTTTTGATGGTGCCAGGAATCAAGCCTAAGGCCTCAAAAGAATCAGGCAAAGCACTCTCCTACTGAACTACAGTTCCAAATACAGACTCTTAAGCAATGCTTCAAGCAGGCATTACATAACACTTATATTCTATGCATAGTACTCACAGGCACACAAATGTCTCATTTCTAATACTTAAAGAAAGGTAATATCTGTTCCTTCTGACAATGATGAAATTGTGGTTCATCACAATTTAGTGACTTCTCTAAAGACATGATTCATGGCTGGGACTTAGTACTCTCTATTTGTAACCTGTTAACACATCACAGTTGAAGAAACAAGTTGATTGATAACAAGTGTCAACAGTTAGACACTGCTAATTTCTGAGGACATTAGCTCCTTGATGTACTGTGGCTAACACCATCTCACATCTTTTCCCACATACAGGAAAATGATCAGGAATTGTCTGCCTGGTCAACATCTTTTAGAAGGTCATGAGAACCCAAGGTTCAGACTGTGTCCTAACTTATAATTTGTCCTTCCCTGCAGTCAGTCCCATTATGGTTCAATTAGCAGTGGAAGCCTGGAGCGACCGGAGGAACATCTGTCACATCCACCTGGAAATAGCTCAATCGGAGCACACCATGGGGATCAGATTAAGTTGTCTGCCCCCTCCCATTTTCATACTGGGTGGTAAGATCTATTCAGTAGCTGAGATGGAAAAGAGAACCTGATCGTCTGGAAATACTAGATCAATTTTCCAGGGTTGTACATGCCAACGCATCTTTGAAAGAAACAGAAAAACAATGATGTAAATGAATTGTACTTTTGAAGCTTCAGGATCACTGTGGCCTCACTGTTTCAGAGAGTATAAATAAAATATGCTGTTGGCAGAGGTTACTCTCAAACCAAGGGTCGCTAGCTAAACAGTGTGAATTGTCTCAAAGGGTATATTTTTGACGTATTACTTGAGCATTTCAAAGGACACCCAAGAATGACCTCAAAATGGACAAAAAGTGAAAGATCATCAGCCTTACATTGTGTGGAATGAATAGACAATCATTGAAACAGCTTACAATAAGCTGGGACTAAGCCTCAATCCAGTACCAGTACGTCTACAATTCCCATATTACCTAATTGCCACTGGATAAACCTATAGATTCTTCTGGAAATGACCATTATTGTTGTCTTTTTTTTCCTCTTCAAATAAGACATTCTAAATTCCCAAAAGGAATAGTCCTAAAGCATCGTGAAAATGGTCTGCCCACGTTTGCAATGTTATTTAATAACCATCGCTTTTAAATTGTTTTTTAATTAGTCCATCTAAATAGCAAATCTCTGATCACTTGCATTGTTAATTATTTTCTTCAAATGCTGTGTTCAACTGCTTTTTTTTTTAGTCATCTGCTTAAAACACCACTCCCACCCAAAATGAAGAGTTCAGATGCAAGGGTGGAGGAGAAAACGTATTTCCTATAGGAAAAAACAAATATTTCAGAATTAAAAAGGCGGGCAACCTGTTCATAAGTATAATCACCTCCCAGAACACCATAGTAGAAGTAGACAGACAAGGGAGGCAAGCGGCTATTCTCCACAGATGCAGAATAGCAAGAAATGGGTTTAAACTGCAGGCACAAAAGACAGGATTTAGTTTGGACAGGCAAAAAAAATGAACACATCTAATGTTCAACAATCAATAAATGTTATTATGAGAGGCATGCACTCGATTTCATCTTCAAATTATTTTTAAATTGTAATTATTGTATGAGATTTGTTGAAGTCATTCTCTGTGAATTTGGTGCACCAGATCTAGGTGATTTTCAAGCCATTTCTTGAGTGCTGTGTGTGTGACTCATTTTGTACAAGGATTGCCTTTTCTACATGAAGCTCTGGGTCACATCCCCAGGAGTGCATAAACGGAGTGTGGTGGTACAGACCTGTCATCCTAGCACTTGGGAGGTAGAAGCAGGGGAATCAGGAGTTCAAAGTTATCTCTTGCTACACAGGTGACTCGGTGATCATATGGGCTTGTGAAACCATATGAGCGATATGAAACCCTGCCTCAAAAAAATAATAACTCGCTCAGCTATTGATTCCATCTCTACCTAATAATTCATTTTAACTAAGTCTAAGTTCATTCACACAATTCAATATATAATTATAATAATTAGAACCACATAATTATAATTATATATATTATCAAATTATATATAGGTATAGAAATACCTTATGAGTGGTACATGAATATCGATCAAGAGCAAAATTACACAAGGTGAAAAATTACAATGGAGTACCCCTGTGAGATCTTAGAGGGGGACACCTAATTTCATACTTTTTGAGGCAGGAACTGGAAAAGCTTCCCATGGGCCACAGGCTCAGTTAAAACACAACTCTGTCAGTCCAAGGCTTGAGCGAGGATGGTCATACAACCCTTTGAATGGTGAACCTGACTCCAGGCACTTGAGACTATGTCAATTCATGGACTTGAGCCAGGGTTTAGTGGATAAGAGAACTTGCCTCAAAAGCATGAGGACTTGAGTTAAATTCCTCAACACCTATCTAAAAATCAAGAAATGAATTCCGTGCCCACAACCCCCGTGCTGGAAGATAGTAGAGAAAGGTATCACTGGGGTTTGTTCAGCATCAGCCTACTTCCAGGCTCTGTGAGAGACTCAGATTCAGTGAGGACACCCCATGTCCTTCTCTGTTTTCTGCATATACAAGGGAATGTGCATTCCTTTGAACACACATACAGATATGCACATGCACACATATGCAACACACACACAGACATACACACATGCACACACACAAATATGTAATTTCATTTGTTATTAAACTTTTAAAATTTGTCATAGCCGGGCGGTGGTGGCGCACGCCTTTAATCCCAGCACTTGGGAGGCAGAGCCAGGCAGATCTCTGTGAGTTTGAGGCCAGCCTGGGCTACCAAGTGAGTTCCAGGAAAGGTGCAAAGCTACACAGAGAAACCCTATCTCGAAAAACCAAAAAATAAATAAATAAATAAATAAATAAATAAATAAATAAATAAATAAATAAATAAATAAAATTTGTCACATGATTTCATAAATTCACATTTCTTAAATGGTGCCAACATAAAATAAACATACACAATTGGAGGCTTAACTTAATGTTTATACATCAAGTGAGAGTTCATCAAAAATAAGCCACATTTCTGGTGACTGTTGAAACAAAAACAGTCAGATGGAAATGGAATCTGTGAAAATAGAGAATATCTCAATACAGAACAAAATTACGTCAAGATATCACACTAGGCTTTTACTCTAAATGAATGAAATTAAACATATCAGAAAAGTAGTTTCTGAAATAGTGGGCTCTTTCCCCACCTCTCTCTCTCTTTCTCTCTCTCTCTTCTCTCTCCTCTCTCTCTCTCTCTCTCTCTCTCTCTCTCTCTCTCTCTCTCTCTCTCTCTCTCTCCATCTATTTCCCTCATAGCAAAATATTAACTTTAAGGAAACAGTCTCAACAATACTGAAATACCCACTTTACTCTAATTGAGGGCTCTATCTAGTCAAGAGTAATTGAACTAGATTCTAAGGAAGATTTAGCACTGACATTAAAAATCATTTTAAAGGAAATCTGGAAAGGAATCAGGACACGGGATGAAATAAAAACAAGGGCCTTTTAGTAAACCCAAGAAGAGCCTGTTGAAAAGCCAGCTAGGATTTTTAAGAGCACCCAGCTTCTCTCAGTAGAGTCCTCTCAACCTCTTACTGGCCCATACTCATTTTTTCTCTCTTCTCTCTGTGTGTATGCATATGTGTGTGTGTGTGTGTGTGTGTGTGTGTGTGTGTGTGCTCATGCATGCTTGTGCATGGGTGTGTGTGTGTGTGTGTGTGTGTGTATGTGTGTGTGTATGTGTGTACATGTGTGTATTTATAAAGGCCAGAGTACAACTTCAAGTGTTGCTCCATGGATAGTGTTTCCTCTGAGGCAAGATCTCTCCATGGCTAGGCTGGCTGGTCAGCGAACCCAACAAATATGCCTATCTCTGCCTCCCCTGCACTTGGATTGCAAACATATCACTACCTTTTTTCTTATGTAGAATATAGGGATTTAACTCCAGTCTTTGTGTTTTCAAGACAAGCATTTTACCAACTGAGCAGTCACCCTAGTCACATTTTTTTCTCTTATTATTGTGAGAATTATTCATTCATCATTCCATTCACTCAGAAAGTACTTTATTGTCTGTATAATGCCAGTAAATGTCCAAGAATAGAAGTGCCTTAAATTCAAGGAGTAAACATTTATGCAAATTCTGTCTGAAGCTGCTAAGTACTATGAAGGAAATAAAACCAATGTGATAGAGAGTGAAGTAGAGATAATCGATATGGGCGATATTCTAAAGGAATAAATATCCTTGAGTAGGTAATGTTTCAGTTGAGACTTTAATGTCAAGAAGAAATTGAACTAGCCATGTAAAAGACTATGGAAGGGAAGAGGCAACACACGCAAAGGGAAGGATTATTCAATGGCCATGATATTTTCTTTCTTGATATGGAAAGAAAGCTAAAAGTTCTTCATCTGGAATAAAGGCCACAATAAGGGTTATTGTGTAATTAACCCTGGGAAAGAACATCTGTGATAGTTAACTTAAATTGTTAACTTGATGCAACTCAGAATCACTTGGGAAAAGTCTCAGTGAGGGATTGTCTGCTTTGGGTTGGCCTGTTGGCATCTGTTGGGGTAAGTTCATTGATGAGGCAAGGCCCAGCCCACTGTAGGTGGCACCATTCCCTAAGCAGGGGTTCCCGAACTGTGTCAGAGTGGAGAGAGGGAGCTGAGCACAAGCCAGAAGCCAGTCAGCGCGGCTGCCCTCTCTTCTCTCTGTTCTTGACTACTGACTACGGGTGTAATGCGACTGGACTTCTGAAGCAGCTGCCTTGACTTCTTCACAGTGACAGAGTACAAGATGGCAGTGACATAAATCCCCTTCTCTCCCAAGTTGCTTTGTTCCAGAATATTTTATCACAGAGGAAGAAATGAAACTAGGAAAGTTTTCTAAATGCTATGGTTTGAATATTAAATGTCCCAAAGGGCATGCATATATACTTAAATATATGTATATGTGTCTGTCTATATTTGTGTGAACGTGTGTGTGTGTGTGTGTGTGTGTGTGTGTGTGTGTGTGTTCCTTACCAGCTGGTGAGTTTTGGAAGGTTACTGGGTCTTGAGGCTTTGACCTAGAATACCCCCTCGATGGAGTCACCATAGTATGAATATGATCAAAGGTGGAGGGACTTTGAGGCATGGGACCTGAGCAGATGAAGGCAGATGTCTGAAACATCTTTGAAAGGTCTATGCTGTTCCGCCCCCTTTCTTCTTACTTTCACTCCTTCCTATTAGCAGTGAGCTAAGCTTCTGCTCCACTACATGCTCTTGATTGTGATCTTCAGCCTTGCCTCAGGCCCATAGCAATGGGTCCAACTGATTCTTTGCTAAAATTTCTGAAACAATGAGCCAAAATGGGCACTTCTTTTTTTTTAAAGCAGTTTTCTCAGGCATCTATCATAGGTATGGAAAAATCTGACTAATACTTCATTTGGAAAAGAGATACAAAAAATATAAATAAAATTGGGTGGTTGGGAGTTGGCTGTCAGCAACATACTTTTTACAAAGAAGCCTGAGGACCTGAGCTTGGATCACCAGAACCCACATAAAAAGCAAAGCATAATAGCATTTGCCTGCCATCCTACAACTGGGGAAGCAGAAAGGAGGATCCCCACTTATAGCTGGCTAGCTAGTTTTGCCAAATCTGTGAGCTCCAGGTTCAGTCAGAGATCCTGATAGAGTAAGACACCCAGCATCCACCTCTGCCCTCCACTCAAATAGGTGCATACATAAATGTTCCCAGCCACACCTACATATGTACACACACACATGAACACATGCATATACCACACATATAAACACAAATAAAGCCAATGAAATTAAATCCATGTGCTCTATAACCAAGGCAAGGGCTCATAAAGAATGTTAGGAAGAGGGATAAAGTGGAGACCAGTAGTCAAGAACTGAATAAACATGGACATGCCACAGCCCTTTGACTACCATGAGACAGAAGCAAAAACTGCCACCAAAAAACCCTCAGCAGGGAACAGTAGCCGGAAGACGATTTATTGAACTCTTACCCTGCAGCAGCTGCCTAGCTACGGCTCCTTCCACATCTTCCCTTCCCAGGTTCTGTTCTCATCACCTTCTCTACCCTCTTCCAGCCATGGCAAACAACCTGTGCCAAAGCAGGGTGATGAAATAGTAAGGGTCAAGAGAGGTCATGGTAGGGGACCCTGAGAACGTAGGAGAAAGGAGAACAGGGGTGCTATCTTATTTGGGATTTCTATTGCGGTGGTGAAACAGCATGACCCAAAAGCAAGTTGCGAAGAAAGGGGTTTATTTGGCTCATTGTTCCATATCACTGCTCATCACTGAAGGAACTCAAACAAGGCAGAAACCTGGATGTAAGATCTGATGCAGAGGCCATGGAGAGATGCTGCTTACTGACTTGCACCTTATGACTTGCCCAGCATGCTTACTGACTTGCACTTTATGACTTGCCCAGCATGCTTTCTCATAGAGCCCAGGACCTCCAGCACAGGGATAGCACCACCCACCATGGGCTGGCTCCTCCCTCATCAAAAACTAATTCAGAACATGTCCTATAGGCTTGCCTACAGCCTGATCTTATGGGGGCATTTTCTATTTATTTATTTGTTTGTTTGTTTGTTTGTTTGTTTGTTTACTTACTTACTTACTTACCTATTTTATATCCCAGCCACAGTTTCTCCTTCCTCTTCTCCTCCCCCCAACTCCCCTCTGTTCCCACACCCCCAATCTATTCCTCCTTAGTTTCCATTCCATAAATGGCAGGTCTCCCATGGATTTCAACAAAACATGGCATATCAAGTTGCAGTAAGACTAAATATGGAGGCATTTTCTCAATTGAAATTCCCTCCTCTCAGATAACTATAACTTTTGTCAAGTTGACATACAACTATTCAGCACAGGTGCTCAGTGTCAAGACGGACCTAGAGTATCCAGACTGGAGGGAGTGGTAGTGGTCAAAAGTCATTTCACTGAAGCAAATAAGTAAACATACTAAAGATGACAGAAGCTATTTCTCACTACCTAGGTTTACAACATGGTAAAAAAAAAAAAAAAAAAAAACATAAAAGGTAATCCTGACGTATTCTAATTGGAATTGGGGATAATGCTAACAATTTGTAGTATTAAACATATATTGATATGGAATGGGCACAAACTACATATATACACACATGTACATACACACATACATGCATATAAACATGTATGTGCATAATTTATATGTATTTTCCCCAGTGCTGTTTCCTACTTTTGTCCAGTTCTACTTCCTGTTTTCTCTAGTTCTATTTTTGGCCTTTCTCCTAGCTCTGTTTTCTAGTTTTCACTTCTGTTTCCTAGAAGTAGGAATCCTCCAGTTTCTATTTCCTAGAAGCAGTAATGCTCTAGTAAACATGACAGTCTTGAAATAGCTTCCTTAAGGACAAATAGCTGTTGGTAGGCTGCTCAAAAAACACAGGACGCGCAAGATGAGTTTAGAATCTCCGTCTATTCCAGAAAGTAAGTACATTTTTAGAACAATAGTTCTCAACCGTCCTAATGCTGTGACACTTTAATACAGCTCCTCATGGTGTGGTGACCACCAACCATAAAAGTATTTCTTTGCTACTTTATAACTGTCATGTTGCTACTGTTATGAATTGTAATGTAAAAATCTGATATGTGGGATATCTGATAGGTCACTCCAAAGGGGTTACAACCCCCAGATTTGAGAACCACTGACTTAGACTGTGCAGGGGAGCTCTGTCAGGACAAAAACCAGCTACCACTGGCCAAATCCAGGACAATTTAGGCCCAAGAAAACAGAAGAGCATTCAATTACATATATCTACATACATCGTACTGAATAAAGTATGAATCCTTGAGTCCATACCAACTTACTTAAGTAAATAATGGAAGAAAGGGGGGACATTCTCTCTCACAGTCAGAAGACATTCTACAAAAACATAAAGGATGGTAGCTCTAAGTAGCTATCTTTTAGCAATGAGGATATAATTGATATAAGTCAAGGTCATCAAGGACTGCCAAGCCAGGCCAGGGAGCTTTGGCTTAATATGACAAAGCTCCTCCTGAAATGCTAATCAAAAACAAAAGGTAAATGATAACTTTAAAGGCAAAAAACCTGAAAGACAAGCTCTTGACCAAGTAGCCCATGCCAATCATGTAGGGCTGCTTTACAGGCTAAGATAAGCTCTGTCCTCACAGAACATAAAGTGTATCATTACAGAACTTAACTGTCTAGTGAGACCACTCTGTCATCATCTAAGGACTGAAACTATACATGTCTTTCATCCCTGCATTTCCACTTCTAAGATAATACTTGTCTTCTCTTGTTGTGGACAGATCAGAACAATTTTTGCAATTGATATTTACTCAATTTACTCAATGATAAAAATGTATTATAATTTCATTGTATTGCTTTTATCGTAGCAGATCGTTGAAATTATTTAAGAACCCTTGCAAAAGAGAAAGATAAATCATTTAAATGTATACACAGAATATTGCACTATGCAGCTACACACATTAATAAACAGAAATTACATTAATCAACAAATCCATGTTCTAGTTTCCTTTCTGTTGCTTTGACAAACACCATGACCAAAAGGAGCTTAGGGAAGAGGAACGGGTTTATTTCAGTTTACAAGCTTCAGTTAATCATTAAGAGAAGTCAGGGCTGGAATTCAAGCAGTATCTTAAATCAGAAACCATGGATTGTTGCTTGCCAGCTCAAGGCTGGCTCCTGCTTACCTAACTTTCTTATATAACCCAGGACCACCTGCTCAGGGAATGGTGCCCCCCACAATGGCTGGATTCTCCTACTTCAATAAACAATCAAGACAATCCCCCACAGACATGTCCACAGGCCACACTGACCTATGCATTCACTGTATTAAGATTCCCTTCTCAGGCAACTCTAGGCTATGTCAAACTGACAGATAAGGCTAACTGAGACAGTACACATTTAAAAAATATATAAAGTGTTGGAAGGAGCAACTTGCAACATGATACATAAAGTACAAGACTGGCCTAAGTAAAATTTAAAAATATCAAATAATGCATTTTCTTAAGTATAGATATATGAAATAATGATATAAAAGTTTACATTGAGATTCTAATAGCTAAAAGTAGCATATTTAATTCAGCACAGAGGTAGATGGATTGTGGTTGAGATAAGGCACCTTGGAGGATTCCAATATAAAAGTTAAGTTTAAATATTTAACAAACTAAGCCAATAAGAAACACTACTACAGTTTGATCAAGATGGTTAGCAATATGTACATAAGTAGTATGTTATTTGATGTAGCTTTTTATATGTCTCTAAGACTCTGAAAAAATACCTGAACAACTTTTCCCCAGATGATGTGTCCTATTTCTGGAGAAAGCAACTGAAAACTGGAAAGGCGTTTTAATGCCTTAGCCTATCCAGGGTGTGGGCCCATTTGCAGAAGGCAACTGGAGACATCAGGGCTACTTTACAACTGTGAAACATTAGTGTGAAACACTAATGGATAAATATCAGGCTCTCCAGGCCCTGCGTGTCTCACTAGTGAGCCAGAGTAGAGGCAAAAACTCCTTGTCTCCCTCAGACCTCTCTAGCAAGAAGGCTGTTATGTCCATGGGTAATTCTGACCACACTTTGGTAAAGCAGGCTGGTCACTATAATCATATTTAAGATAAGAGCATTTCAAAGCCGAAGGAACCATTTGAACAGAATACGAGTTTGCGGGGCAGAGAAAATTTGAGTTCAAACATGCCTTCCGAGATTATTTGGATAA
Source organism: Peromyscus eremicus (assembly GCF_949786415.1). NCBI lineage: Eukaryota > Metazoa > Chordata > Mammalia > Rodentia > Cricetidae > Peromyscus > Peromyscus eremicus. The sequence goes on from NC_081431.1 coordinate 63,133,156, forward strand.
ATCCCTTGTCTTCACAGCTCCAGCTTCAGAGTTCTCATTTACAAAATGAGATTAGCAATAGTTTGCTTGCGGAATATAGAAAGACATAAATGAAATCACATGTATAAAACATGTCACACCACTAGGCACTCAATACATTAGTCTCTTAAATTTTTTTAAAGCAAAATTGATGAAAACAAGACAAAATAGGAAATCAAATAAAACCATACACCACTAAACAAGGAGACAATGTCTGAGAAATGTCCAAATATCATATAGTAAACTAACTTACACAGGCTCTGAAGACACACATCAACAAGGCAAGGGGAAGATTTCAGCTCCATGATCATCTTACACAAGCATCTTACCCAATCCTTGTCAAAAATATCACTGCATGCACAGGCTGTACATGATTAGCAGGGAGGGGTTATGTTTTAGAAAGAAGACTGCATGTCTTTTCAGCTGAGTTATCAGGCTGCATAAGCCTTTGAACAAGCTATGGAACATTTCCCAATATCAGTTTCATCTGTGAAATGGGAATAGCAAGGCTGAACTTGCAGAGTTACTGGAAATCTTTGGCTCCTCTTAAAAATGAAGCAATAGGAATATAAGGGACCTGGGTACTTGGTAATAAATAGTTGCTTGTGATAATCACCTTTATATCACTGTAAAATAATGCCTAAGTAAACAATTTCAGGGTCATCTGGCTCTATTTCTTTTAAACCTGTGTCAAGAGACCACATCACAATGGAAGGGTGTGACTAAGAAAGTAGCTTATGTTATGGCAACCAGGGAGCAAAGAGAGAAAAACACAGGAACATTACAGAGACTAGATGCATGTGTCAGGGATACCTCCAGGAATGGCCTACTTCTTTCAATCAGACCCTCCCTTCTCATTGACACTATCTCCTACCAATGCCATCAGATGATGAATCCATTGGTGGGTTAATTCATTGGCTAGATCCAAATTCTTCCCATCATTCCTTTCCCAAAGATCCCATCTCTGTTCAAAACCACACCCCTTATGGCAGAATTCTTTCCACAATACCTTACCTCCTAAATTCTGCCACTTCCCAATAATCCCATCAGATGATGGGACCATCTCTGGGTTAATTCATAGATAGATTACAGCCCTCAATATCCAATCCATTCACAGTTGTCCAACCCTTTAAAATGGGCAATGCTAGGGCCCTATGCTAAATCTACTGGATTCAAAATTACAAAGATTAATCCCCAAATTTTGTGCTTTGTGAGACTTCCAGGTGATTGTGGTATATGGTAACATTTGAGAGGTACAACAAGTCTGTAGTGGAAGACCCGAAGTTTATACATTAAGAAGAATAGGCTAATGTGTGGCAGGCTTTCTTTTGGGCCACCAACCGGCTCCCAAATCATGACACAGAGACTTAATATTAGTTATGAATGCTCGGCCTTATCTTATGCTTGACCCACCAGCTCTTATAACTTAATTGAACCTGTTTCTCTTCATTTATGTTTTGCCTGAGGGACATTTACTTTTATTTCCTTCTGTATGTCCTACTTTCCTGCTTCTTGTGTTGGCTGAACGGCTGCTGCCTGGCTGACTGACCCCAGGCATCTCCTTCCCCTTCTCCCTCACTCTCTCCTCTCTCCCTTTCAGCCTAAATTCAATTCCTCCTCCTCCTTATGCTCTCTACCTGCCAGCCCACCTATCCCTCCTCTGCCTAGCTATTGGCCATTCAGCTTTTTATTAGACCAATCAGGCACCTTAGGCAGGCAAGGTAAAACAGCAATATATCTTCATATATTTAAACAAATGTAACACACTTTTACATAATTAAACAAATGCTGCATAAACAAATGTAACACACCTTTCATGATTAAACAAATGCAGCATAAACAAATGTAACACACCTTTCATGATTAAACAAATACAGCATAAATTTTACATAATTAAAGGAACATTTCACTAATGTTACTAATAGTACCAGACCCCGTCTGAGAGAGGCACTCTGTTTTCCACACATTGGCCTGCAGCCTGGATTCAAACCGGTCTAAGATTCCTTGCATCTTTGATGCTGCAGCAAATGGACTCTGCAACTGCAAAAGTGCTTCAAAATAGAGGAGGCACCTCCATGTTTCAAAGCCTTCTGCCCAGAAAGTTCCATGATAGGTATCTTAAATAGCATGACAGGAACCTTCAAAGTGAGGCTGGAATCCTAGCAAATGTGTTCCTCTAAGAAGAGACAATTAAGGGCAAGTTAACGATGACGTTTTAGAAATCCACAAGTCCTGCTTCTAATGCAGTCATTCAAACTAAAGAAAGGGCTTAAGTATCAAGACACCTTTCCGGTGTGTGAGTTTGAAGTTAGAGACATTTGTTAGCATCTCAAAGGCCAACCACCTGCTCCCAGGCTGTCTGCACTGGTTTTTGAAGGGTGAGCCTCAGATTGCTGTGCTGGGCATTGACAGAGCAATCACAAAACTCAGGATTCCATATCCTATTTCAAATTCACCCTACAGACAGAGAAATCTTCATCTGAGTTCCGGGTTAACTCCAGAAAGTTCTAGACAGAATTAAAACCAGTAGCTCTCGTGGGCATTCATTTCCATCTTGGAAGATACACTGCTCTCAGAGCCAACAGACTAAATTTAACTTTCCCATCTTGTGCTCATTCCCACTTGTCTGTGACTTATTAGCAGAGAAGCACCCTGGCCAGTGGCAGAGTCCTTTCTAACTAGGCTAGCAGTCTTCTTTGCCAGAAGGCTTAATCTGAATCAAAGTGATTCCATTTATTTCCAATCAAATTAAGATGTGTCTACAAGACATCTCAATTTCCACCTTTAATTCAGCATAAAAATTTACTTGAGAAAAAAATAAAAGTGTGTCTCTTATGGCCAGAGCTAAGAAAGAGCTAAGAATTATATAAACTCAAAATAACCCATGTGAGTACACACAGGCCCAATAAAAGAAATAAAATATAACACAGTAATTTTTAAAAATTTATTTTACATTGATTAATTTATTTCACAACAACAAAATTCTGGAAAAGAAAAAGTTGTCAAGAAATTTTAATGCTGTCCTAAAGATAATCTGGGAATTATCCTGTTGTGAAATCCACACAGTGACTCAGTAGGTGATTTCCTTCTACACATGCCAAGCTCTAATCGGAGCCTCACTGAACTCTACACAATATGAATGAGGAAGTTACACCCTGATAGAGCAATTTTCAATATATAATTACGACTCTTTTCTTGCTTGCACTCTGTATGAATCACTAAGTGAGGTTAAAATGGAATCACATAGTGCTTTTCCATAGAATAAGCGCATCCATAAATGACTCTCCTGTTAATTATTTAGCATCAGCTTTATAAGTAAAGAAAACCAGGCAGGCAGTGGGGCTGTTGCTCCTGCTTCTTGTAATATATAAATTTTATTATCAAATTACTGTAGCAGAGGTGTTTTCATTTCTTTAATGAAAGAAATGATGACATTTTTCTGCTATGGCTCTTTTCCCCACATGACACTAAGTGTAAAAGAAGATCTTAAAAGTGACTAGATGACATGTGACCCAGTACTCAGTATCTCTTTAGTCTCCACACACAGTTACCTAGGAAAGCAGGCAATGACTCACTCCAAGTCTCTGTGGATACTGTCATGGTTAGCTCTAAGATCAACCATAAGTAATAACCATCTATTATCATCCATCTATCAACCATCACTCCTAAATCAGGATTAGGGACAGCTGTGGGAAGATGCCCATCTACTACTTAACTAGAGTTCTCTGTCAGGCCATCCCCATGAAAGATAGTAACAGGAATGTCCAAATATTTCTTTTGTATATATAGTATCTCCTAAAGGCTGTTCACTATCCCAAGAATTGGGTGAGAACTTTTTTTTCTGTTTTTTCAAGACAGGGTTTCTCTGTGTAGCTCTGACTGTCCTGGAACTCACTCTGTAGACCAGGCTGGCCTCAAACTCACAGAGATCCACAGCCTAGCCTGGTAAGAATGTTTAATTGAAGTCTCTAAGTGTTTAAAAGTAACTTTGATGACCTTTTCTTCATATTGTTTGAATGTTTCTCCTGGCTATGCTGATCTGGTGGAGAAGCATGACAAATGCATGCTCACAGACTACCTATATCTAAGCTAGAACAGCAAAAAAGTGTCCTTTGCCTTTGTGTGAGCTACAACTCTCCCTAAATCAAAGTTCACAGTGCTCAAGCCCAACATCTCACTCTGTAATTGTTTGTAATAATGCCTCTCAGATTCTCTTTCCTTTCAAATGTGAAAACCTACAAATTAAGAAGAGTTTGTAATTAAGTCATAACCTCTTCCACTTCCCTGCTTATGCTTTTGTACATGTGACCACAGCATCTATGGGTCAGAAATGGGAAGCAGTCTACAAAATTCTGTTGCAAAACTTATTTAAAATCCACATGCCTCTTTCTGCCACCCAGTGGGCTGTGTTCTGAGACTGTGTTTCTGCCACCCAGACACTGTGAACTGAGAAACAAAGGCCCGCTGCACTTGTCACAACTCATTCTAACTCCCTGGAGCAGAACTTCAAACCCAAGTTCTTGTGCCATCTCCTACACTGAGCATGGTAATTCTCCTTGTTAAGACTCTTGGTGGAGCCCAGACTCCTCCCCCACACTGCCACCTACCTGTCCAAGCCTGTCATCCTTTGACTTCCTCTGAAGGCTCCCAACTACTCCAGTGCTCAAGGCACTTCCCCTTCTTTGAGGCTTTCTCAAATATATGAAAAGAATTGCTACCTGGTTTCCTCTTTCAGATCAAAACATACACATACATATTATACATATACACATATAGACACATACACATATACATATACACATATGTCTACATAAATAACGTGCACCACATGTGTCAGGTCAGAAAAGGCTATTGTATCTTCTAGAACTGGGGTTGCAGGAAGTTATGAGCCACCCCATCCTGACCCTGGGAAATGAAACTAGTCTTCTGCAAGACGGATAAGTGTGCTCTTAACCACAGAACAATCTTTCCAGCTCTCAAAGCCTGTTCTTTTCTCCCTCTGCTCTACATCATACTTGAGGTGTGAGTTGATGAGCCTGTTTCTCATCAACTGTGTGAGTTGAAGTTCTCTAGAAGATGTTCCAATTAGATTTGGCATGCAACAAACCCTTAGCAAGATGTGGACACCTGTGACTTGAAGAAGAGAAAAGCAGACCCATGAAGAAAGTGGGCTGTAATTTGGTTTATCAAAATGTTGGAGGTATGCCACCTCAAGGTCCGATGGACAGGTCTCATACATTCCCTAGTTCAACCCCCAGAGGTAGGCTGTCCTCAGTGGAGCATTACCCATCAAGCAGGCTATCTGTAGCCGAGACAAGATGGAAATGCCCATGGTTGGAGGCTACTGATGACACTTTCTGATTAGTTATTTCTCCCAGAAGCAGGGCACAGTACATCCATCCCAGTGGTCTTCACATATTTCAAATTCAGTCCAACATTAGCTTTTAGCCTTCCAACTAGCTTTCAGAGGTTTCCAATTTCCTTGCTGGTCTTGGCCAGCAGGAGGCACTGAAAGGAGGCTAGACAGCAGAAGTTAAGGAGGAACCAGGGTCCTTCTCTTCCTCTTCTCTCTAGTAGAGTGGCCTCTCGTTTTGGGTTCCCACCCCTACTAGAAACTCCTGTTCCATGTATCTCCAGCATCCAACCAACAATACAACAAAAATTCTAGCTTTTACTGAGTATTCCCAGCTTCTGAGTTTTCTCAACATCTACCCCTTTCAGATTTAGGATAGTGGTAGTTTTTATCTGTGGTCTTAGAGTCACCACGTCATCCACTGCTTGGTATCTTATTCTTCTATCATGGATGTCAACAACTCCATGTGTCAAATTCTACTTGAAATACCTAGAATGACTTCAGTTTTTCCTGGCTGGAATCTGATTGATAAATCTTTCTCAGAGCTGAACATGGTACAATCCTAGGAGGATCATGCAATTACGGCTAGTCTGAGCTACATACAAATTATAGGTTAGTCTGGGATACATAATGAGGCTCTGTATAGAAAACAATGTAATGATGATGATGATGATGATGATGATGATGATAATAACAATGATAAAATTTTTCACAAACTGAAACCAAGCATATAAAAAAGAACAACACCATAGTTCTCCACCCAAAGAGAGAACTTAGGTTGGTCTCAGTGCCTTTACAGAATACAGGTACAAATACAGTGTGGATGTTCCCTAACTCTTGTGGTATGTACTGTCCCACATTTGAGACCAATGGAAGGCTAGTGAGTCACAGGTTCTTGCAAACTCTGAAAGAACCTCTGTTATTACTAGGAGAACAATAATGTGTACCCTCAGAACTTATTATGACAAGAGAAGATACCAACTCAAAACTATCCTATTTCTGACTCCTTTTTTCCATGCCTAATACAATGAAACAGGGTTACTAAATCATACATCTTTAATCTGAAAATAAAGCTGATAAGTTACTGCATAGGAATCATCTTTAGTTGCCTATGAAAACAGATGTCTGCCTGCATTGTGCATTGTGGTATTGGCACCTCCATAGCAGCCCTGTGCATGCCTGTCTCTCCCAGTGGAGTAATTCTTGGTTATCAAATTTCAGTAAAATACACACATTTTAATAGATTCCTGACTATGAAAAACATTTTATTAAAGTTTTCTCTATTTTTACAGTTTAATATGAATGTGATATGGTTACAGTGTAGGAGGGAAGAACAATGAGGTGTTCCTGAATGAATTCCATCATGCAAGATGAGAACATTAGCAAAAGCACCTTCAGAGACAACTTTCAAGGAAGCCAGGATTCCTCCTAGGAAATGAATTTTTTTAAACACGAGAAAATTCTAACTTTTCTCCTCAATATGCACCAATAACTCTAACTATAGGACATAACTCAACTTCCAATAACTGACTAGCCTAGATGATTGATGTATAAACAGTGTTTTAGAATCTATTGAGTTAAATAATAGAAAGAAAGCAGTGTCTGAGTTGGAAGCAAAGAGAAGAAGCAAAAAGAGAGGAACCACTTGGAATGGGTGAGTAGCGACTTGTTTTCAAGAGTGAAATATCATATTTTGTGCAGGTAACCATGACAGTCAGTATCTAGTTATGTTTCATTGATTATGGGTGAGACAGGGAGTGATTCCTAAACAATGATGGCGTATGGAGGCTTAGACTTAATGTTTTCAGGTGCACTTCCTTACTCATTCCCTAACATAAATCTGTAAAATTGATTCTTATCCAATCACATGACAAAGGAAACCTGTAAAAATCACAAGTGGTTTGTTCAAGTCAAATAGTAAAGTGAAGAGGCCGAAGACTCAAAGGCAAAGAAAGTGACCCACTACCAAATCTGCGTGTTTCTTTACCACAACTCTTCTGTGATTTGGGTGATATGAATGTTTTACTGAATGAAAGTGGTTTATTATTTTAATAACAGGCTTTCCCAAAACATGGAGAAATTGACTATGTATTTTGCTTTCAAGTATCAATTTTAGGGGCAAAGCTCAGCTTTTATTCTTTTGATAATCCTGGGGTAGAAACCAGACTTTTTTTCATTATGGACTCTTCTCTTGAAATTGCCTCACTAAATAATGTTTCTAATTATTGCTTTTTGCTAAGATAATATCTGTTAAATGCATGCCTATCTGTGAACTGATACTCTTCCACTTATTATAATTAACCTATCTTTGACCCTCATAATGGGACCAGATTGATATAGTTGAGATTAATGAGTCAATTATTTTTGGACAAGGTACAAGGAACACAAACTGTTCATACTGATAAACTCTCATGGTGTTCTCTACTTTCTGTGTGGCTCTTGACATCTATAAAATAACCCAATGCACTTTTTTTTTTCCTTTCCAACTTAGCTATGATGAATGCTGGTATTTCCCCCAAAACACAGAAATCATTTGGATGAAAAAGGAACTGATAACACAAGAGGGCAAGCTATTCTTTATAAACAATTGTCTTTAAATCCTTTTATTTGACAAATTCATGCTTCCATGGGCTTAGCTGCCTCCAAGTGTCATTTTTATAGTTCAATTAGCCTGCTAGAAGGACTTAGGTCCCATTATTGGTAAGATGAGAGACACTGACAAATTAGCCACAAAGTAACAAGAAAGCAGCAGAAATCCCCAGGATCAAGGAGGACTTCCTTCCTGCAGCAGTAAGTACGAGCATCCATACAAATCTGCTCCCATGACTGAGCCTTTAATTTCTTCAGACGAAATTAGAAATGTCATTCTCACGGCAGAAGGTATGAACCCAAATAGTTGCAAGAGTTTAAGAAATGTTTGTTATTCTTTTTTTTAAGATTTAGATGTGTGTGTGTGTGTGTGTGTGTGTGTGTGTGTGTGTGTGTGTGTGCCTTCTGCATGTGTGGGTACCCATGAAAGCCAGAGATGGTGTCAGATGCCCTAGAGCTGGAGTTACAGGCAGTTGTGAGCCAAAACATGGGTGCTAGGAATGGTGTGTATATCCTCTGGAATAGCAGCAAGTGTTCTTGTGTTGAGCCTTCTCTCCGACCCCATGTTTCTCTTTTTAAAGCCAGTTTCTCCATTTTTACAGGTTTATTTAGCACCCACACATTTTACAACTTCACATTACGTACTCTATCTCTGACCACCGCTATGAGATGAGGACTCAGAATCAACCATCTAGATGACATCCCCAGCTGTTTTTCCTGTGGGGTTGCATACTCCCACATCCAAGTTCATCCAAAATAACAAACCCAAGATTTAGCTTTTTGCATAAGACTCAAAGGCCCTCTCTCTTGTCCTCTTTTTTAGGTATTCTTATCATTACTACAATGAATGTGCACAGCCACTCAAATGGAGTTATATTGGACATGGAATGTATGAGTTTATAAAGTATTTTAGGCAGACAGAATGTTTTCAAGGCATAGCTTGGATACTCACATCCTGTGACCTAGGGCAAGGCATATAGCCTCTTCCAGTTCTGCTTTATGTTATGTAAAACAGGGGAAATTCCTGAGTCCTATCTTATAGTGTTGGGATAGTTACTTGAGAGGGCCTGGGCACCTTGCAAGTGCTCACTAAATGCTAGCTGCCCCAGTGAGAACTAAGAAGCTCTTCTTGGGGCTTATGATGTAGCTCAGTTGGTAGAGTACTTGACCAGAATACATAAAGCCCTGAGTTCCATACTCAGCACTGCATACACCTGAGATATTGAAGCATGTCCACAATCCTAGCACTCAGGAGTTAGAGGCAGGAGGATCAGGAGTTGAGGGTCATCCTTGGCTACATAAAGAATTTGAGGCCAGTATGGGATATACGAGAAGTGGTAAGAATCAATTAATTAATGCAACTTTTTATTGTTACCTTCCTTTCCTAAGATAACCCATCAATTATCAAATCAAACAGATATAAAAATCATTTCATATTCTCCCTCAGTACACATAGGCTTCATGTTCTAGCCTGTTACTCTACTTCTCACAATTCTGTTGACATTCTGTGCTTATTTAATCTTTTCTATTTTTTACCTGTTTTTCATCAAGTTCACACTCCCTTTCCTATTAATTATCCCCACAACACTAGGAATAAGTTCTCTGAAATACAATCCAAGTCATACTTCTGTATTCAAAACTCCTATATCATCTTAAGGCTCAAACTGTTTCTCAAGACAGCTAAGGTCTTTGTTTATCTAGACTTGATTGAAATTGACCTTCTGATTTCCAACCAATCCTTCTCCAGCTTCTAAGGTCACATCATAAAACACCAGCTTGGCCTCAGCTGTTTCACTTACACTACTCCCCTTCTGTCTGTCAGCCAGGGTGACATCAGGGAGCTTTCCTGAGCCACCCTGCAACTTCCCAAAGAGAGCAGTTGGCTTACTTCTCTGTATTCTTTCACAGTTATACACTAACTTTTTGCCTTCTGTGTACCTTTGTATCTGTTTGCTTTAATAAACTGGCTCCTTCATAGGGCAAAAACCTGTGGCATTTTAATTTCATGTCCCTAGACATTAACACAATGTCGAGCACAAAACTGGGACTCAGCTGAAGCTTAATGAATGGATTCCTTTGATGTATAAAAGAAAGCACTTCAATGCCATTTTAATAAGCCCATGTACATGAATCTCTCTAAACCTGTTTTGTGTGTCTGATGGACATTAGGAATTAGTAAGACTAATGTATATAGGCAAGATCTACCAGGGGTGTCCAACCTTATGGCATCTCGGGGTCACATTAGATGGCAATGAACTGGGTTGGACAACTCATTAACTACACAGACACTAATAAAAGTTGATGAGGGAAGAATAGAAATTTTAAAAGACCTGTGTATAATTGTTGTGATATACACTAATATAGACAAGCAAAATGTCCTCATACAATCAGGGCCAGCACCCTAGAGAGGCCCCTGGCACCAACAGAGAAGACGGTGGTAGAGAGTTCCCACATAATAAGATCATCAAAATGTTAAAAAGAGAATACTGATGATTCCTGTGAAAGTCTTCTACCTTTATACCTTCCACTTTGAAGGTCAAGTGTCTTCTGGGAATGCCACTGTTTTCTGCCTAAAGGAAGAAAGTCAATGCTAGACTCTTGAGTCACTAAGCCCAAAGTTAATGAATCCATTGCAAGACAATACTCTCGAATGTCAATGTGTATAGCATTTCCTCAGACAATGAGAAGTACTGAGACCCTAAGCAGGAAAGGAGAACAGCAATGTTGCTATTTTAGAAGAGCAATTCTCTGTACAACATAAAGAAGAAAGCCTTGCAGGTATCTTCATGAAGAGTAATGATTTCTGATTGAGGAGATGAAGTGAGACATGCAAATATTTTGGGGGAAGTATTATAAGCCAGACTGAGACCCCAAAATGTTAATTGATCTGAAGGAGCTTATAGCTAGATCACAAGAAACAGACTGAGTATACAAAGAGAATGACTGTAAAAATGAACATAGCATGAAGAGCAGTGGGCAAAACATGAAGGATTCAGCAGGCTATGCTAAGGACTTGAGATTTCTCAGTAGGACAGGAAGCCTTTGGAAGACGGGGGAGTGGCAAAATAAGGCTGAGATCCCTGACAGGCTACAAGGTGGAATACTGACTAAATGCAGAAAGTGAAGGATACCACAGAGAGGTCATTTGGGGAGATGATTTCAGCCCTAAGTAGAGACACAGAATGGGACTGATATGGTTTACTTTACAATCTACATGGAATATATTTTGAAAGTATAGGATAATAAATTGCTAGTAGATTGAATTTGAAACTAAAAGAGAAATTTGAAGAATCATCTATGGATTGATTTTTAGCCCAAGAAACTGATAAAGAGTAGCAACATAAGACACTGGGCATGATGGCATATTCCTGTAATCACAGTGCTCTGGAGATGGGAAGAGGAATCATGAGTAGTTCTGCACCAGCCTGATCTGCATACAGAAACCCTTTTCAGAAGAAAGGAAAAGGGGAGGGAGTGAGGGAAAGAGGAGGGAAGGCAGGCCAGAAGAGAGAGAGAGAAAGGGGGAGAGAGGAAAAAACCGGGGCAGAAGGGAGCTTGGGGAGAAAGGAAGGAAGGGTGGGAGAGAGAAAGAAAAAGAGAGACGAGGGGGAGGGATGGAAGATTTATAGAAGGGACGGGAAGGGATAGGAAGAGAAAAAAGAACAATATAGTATTATGGACAACATAAAGGATAGAAAAGAGAATCTAGATTTAGACATGGGAGGGGGCATAAATTAAATTATCATTTCAGGTCTGACGAGATGGCTTAGTGGCTAATTGCTTTTCTTGCAGAGGACCTAGGTTCAGTTCCCAGAAATGACTCACAACTACCTGTAATTCAAGTTCTATGGCTGCAATAACTTCTTCTAGCCACTGCAGGCACCTCACACATGTGATACTCATACAGACAAACAAGTACATGTATATACATGTATATTTAAAAAAAATAGAAATAGTTATCATTTCAGGCACAACAGGCACACAAGATAATTTGAGACATTAAATTATCTAAAGAAGAGTTATGATAGAGAAGAGACAAATGTGTGAATCTTTGGAGCTGGAAATAAAAGTCTACACACATTCAGGAGACAGATGTCACTTAAATTATGGGACTGGATGGAACCACTGAAGAAACATGTACAGTTAGATGAAAGGAATGGACCAAGAATTGACCATTGGACAACACCAACATTCAGACGTCAGCAAATGATGACACAAACGGTGATAAGAAAGAAGAGCCAGTGAAGGGCTGAGATCCCAGACAGGCTACAAGGTGGTTTTATCAATTGTTACAATTGATACAAGAAGCTGATAAATGCATAGAAGCTGAATTTAATCCCTACAAAGAACTAGACAACATAAAGTACAAGTACGATGGACAGGACAGGCACACAGGCATCTCCCCACAGTGCCGATGGAAAAGGCTTTCACACAATCTTCCTCATATGTGGATCTTAGCTTCAAACCCATTGTGTCATATGATTAACCTGCAGCACATTTGGAAGTCAGTTCTGTGCTGCTCTCAATCTTCATCAGAAAAGCTTCCTTTCCCAGTAGTGGTCAACACAAAGACGTATAACTAGAAAGGACTGAGCATAGGTGAATGTGAGCACTTGATCGCAGATGGGTCATCCATATCAATCCATTCCCATCCAAGGCTCAGGAAACTAATGAAGAGAAGGCAGAGAGATGGTAAGAGCTGGAGGACAGGAAGAAGATCTGAAATGTCCAATGGATAGATTGTGGCTGATACACACATGAAACCAGAAACTGTAGCTGTCTACACAAGAACTGCATAAGTGAGTCAAACATCCAGTTTGGGTAGGAAGGGTTTCTTGAGGGTCCACTCCTAGCCGAGGAGCTACTGGGAGTTGATAGCTAAGAAAAAAGAGTGAGTTGCTTTGCTTAGAGGATATGGCCATTGGTAGGTTACCCATGCTCCAGTGGGGGGCCCCACACCATAAGCATGTGGTCAGCACTATTGGGGGAGTATAATTAACAACAGCAACAATAATAATAATATAGAGGATATGACATCAGGCAGGAGATAGGTTGAGAGACTTGGGAGGAAGTAGTGAGCACAGATATGATCAAAATACATTGTACTCATGTAAGAAATTTTCAAAGGATAATTTTTTAAATCGAGAGGAAAGAAGAAAAGTAGTAAAATAAAAAAAATTAGAAAATGGCTTCTCATCTCTCATCTCAGCTCTGGCATGGGTAGAATATGGATCAGTGAAAAATGGGAGCTCAAATTTATACTTTCGGTTTTCACTGTCCAATTAGCACTTGGAGCTCAGCCCCAGCAAAGTTTCCTTCATGATTAAAACTCCCAGGATATTTGGAGAGCACTCCATATACCTACTTTTTGAATAAGTATGTTTTAAATAATGGAATAGCATTTCCAAGAAGGCCTGCATTGTTTTGACTAGTGGTTTTCATCATCCCTTAAACTAACTTTGAATTCTTTAATTTCACATTTGAAGAAGAGACCAGCTGAATGTTCTTCCCACATGCAATGATCTCCTGTCTAATAATGCACTCTGCTGTTTTCTGAAACAAAGATTAAAGAGTACAGTCAGAAACTTCCCAAATAACTTTGATGAGATTAGTTTAATTTCTTCCCTGAAAGCAAAGATAAACAGACATTAATTCTCAGTAGTTTTCTCTGTCCTTATGCAACTGAAACCCTTGTGTTTTTCTCGTTCTTTTATCAACACCAGGAAGAGATGCAGTCCTTTATGGAACAACACAAATGTGTACCAGTCTGTCTTTTTGGAGCACAGAATGTTCTGGAAGGATGGAGGGACTATTTTTTTATATATAAAGGAGAAAGCAACCATAGTCTTTCACATATCTACTGCTTGTCTGAAAGTCTATGAAATGGCATTTGAGATATTCCTCCTAACGAGGCATAAAGACACTGAAATAAATTGCTGCTTATTGGACTGCTTCTCCCAAAAACCAGGGACATAATTCAAAAGGTTTCCCACAGAGTGGAGATGGAGAATGGGCACACAAGTCAGCTTGCCAAAGGGCTAAATCTATTTCTGACATTAACAGAGGGACAGATGTTACAGCCAGGGCCTGCTCACAGCTGCAAAGCTTAATGAATTCACATTCCACATCATGATAATGTATATCATCAATATTCCTAATTTTGAAGTTTCTCAACACTCAGTTATTAATGTCTCCTATGAGGAAAGCTAATGTTTAGAATCTCATGCCTCAGTGTTCATGAGGAAGTTATATCTAAACTCAGTTAACTCAAAATATCACCCTACTCCCCTCCCCTTTCTTGGATCATGGGGAAACACAGCAAATGAGGTTTCCATTTTTGTATGTAAAGATATATTGTTGTTTTGTTTTGTTTTGAGGCCTGGGAATTTCAAAGTTCCTCATTTAAAGCAGCAAACTTTGTGTGGAGATAGGGAATGAGAAGATTCTGTCTATTCAAAGTGAGGCAGAGAGGTTTTATGGAGTCACTTGGGTATCTCTGTACCTCTAACTTCCTTCCACCAATCAGAAGCATCTGGCTTCCACTAAGCTATTTCCTGTGCAGCCATTTTCTCTGAATGGATACAATCCTTCCTGCAGGGGGACAGAGGTTCCTTAAGCCTCAAGAAGTAAAAAGGTTACAAGAGTCAGGAAGTTCCAGAAACTCATGGGATTCATGAGGCTCCTCTGCAGGGTTCCATAACAGTAACAATGGCCATGGAAAAGAGAATCTGATGGAGTTGCCAGCAAGCTGTCAGGGAGCTCTGGGGTTGCAGCTTTTGTGACTTGCTGCCCATGCTATCATGGGATTTTCAGAGATGCAGCTGCCTTTGAGTCATCCATGCTCCTGTAAGCATTCCTCACCCGTACTCGGTATGTGACCTCAACAAATGACAGCTACACTAGGGGGAACCTGTGTGGAATGGTTTCATTGGTCCGTTATTCACTGGGGGAATAAGTGTTCACATCTCCCCAGGAAAAATCATGTAACACTAATAATACAGATAACAGGAATCAGGACCTTCCTCACTTTTTGTGAGGATAAAATGAGGCAATGCGGGCATGAGAATATTTATGTCCACCTTACATTAATTACATAAAAAGTTATTGCTAAAGTACAGAAGATAACATTTATTGCATAGTAGTCATCAATGAATGAAGTATTTTCAAAGCAGAGTCGTCATGTGGGACCTGGCATGTATAGTAGGTCATCAACAAATACAAACCACAGCTACTCCCGATGCAGTTATGATGGTTGTATTTGTTTCCTAAGTTTCTTAAGACCATCTTCTTTTAAATGAAAAGACATTTCATGATTTCTGGGAACATTTCCATCAACACTTACAGACAAAAAATGTTACATCCTCTGGTCCTAGATATCTCCACTGTATCTCTCCAAGAACTCCACAAAAAGTTTAGACAATTACAATCCACTTCTTTGTACATTCTCGGGAAATGATGTCAGAAACAAAACAAGAAAGCAAAAATAATCATTGTTCGAGTGACTCCTGACCAGAGAAATGGGACTCTGTGTGTGTGTGTGTGTGTGTGTGTGTGTGTGTGTGTGTGTGTGTGTACAGTGAGTGTATGTGTGTGTACACAGGTATGTGTGTATGTATGTGAGTGTATGCATGTATGTATGTGTTCATGTGTGTGGTATGTATGTGCTTACGTTATATGTATGTATGTGTGCATATGTGTACACATGAGAGTGTGTATGCATGCATGTATATATTTGTGTACCTGTGTATGTCTGTGCATGTATGTTTATGTGTGTGTGCTTGTATATGTGTGTGGTATGTGTTTATGTGCATGTGTGTGTGCATGTCTGTGGGTGCATGTGTGTATGTGTGTGCGAGAGTGTGTGTATCTCTATTTCTTTCTCTATGGTTCTGTGTTTGTGTGTGTGTATGTGTGTGTGTGTGTGTGTGTGTGTGTGTGTGTAAGAATACAGTGGTTAACTTTGGGTCTTCCTCTTCATGTGTTTGTAGGTTTTGGTTTTGAAATTTTTGTTTGTTTGTTTGTTGTTTTATGAGACAGGGTTTATCAATGGGACACTGAAGTCACTACCTAGGAGAGACTGGCTGGCAGCAAGCTCCAGAAATTCTCCTGTCTCTGCCTCCACAGCTGGGATTCCAAGCACAGGTGATCACACCACATTTTCACTAGATATGGCTTCTAGATATCAGACTGGGCTCCTCATGCCTGTGGGAAAAGCCCCGTATTCACTGGGCCGTCTTCACAGTCCAGGAAGTGGGAATTTTTAAAAGCATGGTGTCTACAACTTAGAATAACACACTCTTATTTTTAAATTAGGATGTCTGTCAGAGAACATTCTAGAATATTCTCAGTTTTGTAGGCAGCTAAGAAAAAGCCATCTTCCACTGAGCATGACACTGCATGTCTTTTGGCAGCATCTGTGGGAAGAAACAAGGGCAATGACATAAATGTGTCACCCACAATAGTCAGAGTACTTCCTGAATAGGGTCTTTGGCACCTCTAACATATTGCACATAACCTTTGTGACAAGCTTCAGCAGATCATTTATTAGTCAACAGGTAAGTGTTATAATAATTTCTATGCTGTGTATCAGCTTTATTTCAGTTATGGGAACAACTTGACAGGTAATGTTCTGATATGAATTCTTCATTAATTAATGAATGCCAAAATTAGAAGAATAAATGTCAAAAATATGGCAATTTTTTTTTACATTTTTTTATTTGAAGCTTTTTATACATGTGTGCATTGTACCCTGAACACATTCCTGCTCACACTCCCCTATTGTCCACTTGGTGGTCCTCTCTATTTCACTGGTGTCCCTTTTCCTCCAAGACACTCTTAACTTACACTTTTATGACATATATTTGTGCATAGGTGTGTGTGTGTGATTTTATGTACTTCTATTAAAACTAGGAAACATAAATGAGAGAAAACCCATTTGTCTTTGTAGAACTGACTTAATTCACTGAGTATGAACATCTCTAGTTCATGGCACAATTTTTTTTTTCCAGAACAGAGTTTCTCTGTGTAGTTTTGGTGCTTGTCCTGGATCTTGCTCTGTAGACCAGGCTGACCTCGAACTCACAGAGATCCGCCTGGCTTTGCCTCCCAAGTGCTGGGATTAAAGGTGTGCACCACCACCTCCTGGTCTCATGGCACATTTTTTAGACAAGTGGACATTAAGTGAATTTTTTTAATTTAATGTAAGTAGATTTTGTAAATTTTATGAGTTTAAATGGTTTCTCACATTTCAGTAAACTTCTTCCCATCAAATCCCTTTAATTTTACCTTTACCTTCATCAGAAGCTAGCAAGTAGACTTGGGATACATGAGAAAATAAGATACTAAGCTATTCCACTTAACCTGCATTTTTCCAGAGAATAAAATGACTCCTTTCATAGACAAGACCTTAAATCAGCAGTTTTCACATTCAGAAATATGACTTCAAATACCTAAAAGTAAAATTGCAAACTGGAATACTTCTAAAATATATTCTTTACAAAGTCCTTAAATTAAGAGAGCCACACTTGACCTTTCATAGTTCAACCAGCTGAGATTAGCTCTAATTATCATCTTAAATCTAAAAAGGAAAGAGCTGGGTCATTAAAAGTACCAAACAGCTAATTGAAAAGAAAAAAATTCCTAGAAAATAATCAAGACCTATGCACATTAGTGCCCTTAACTATTAAACTTATTAGAGCATTGATTTTGACCATGGTAATTATTATCCATCACAAACATCATCTAATAAGAGATTATGAAGCCAAGTGGTGGTGGTGGTGGTGGCGGCGGCGGCGGCAGCGGCTCACACCTTTAATCCGAGCACTCGGGAGGCAGAGGTAGGCAGATCTCTATGAATTCAAGGCAAGTTCCAGGACATCCAAGGCTACACAGAAAAACCTTATCTCATGGGAGAGATAGATAGATAGATGGATGGATGGATGGATGGATGGATGGATAGATGGATGGAGATTCTGAGACACACAATCTACCCACAGTGAACTATCTATATCAATATTCCCAGGTAGAAGCAAAGAGAAGCAATACTAATATCATACTCCTAGAAAGAACGCTGGTCAGGCTTCCTGATTCAGTGTGGTGGAAGGAAGAAGGTGTTCCACACCTGCTGTTTACTGGGTTGCTCTGGAAAAGTTTCTTAATGGCGACCTAAGTTTCAACAATTCAACTATAAAATGGAGAGACTGGTATCCCAAGGAAGCTGCACAAACCCATTAATTACTAGATACAAAACAAACAACAGCTATGTGTTTGAAAGTTGCATGGGCTATCCCGTAGTAATGTGATTAGGGATACTGGAAACAGCACTGGCTTGTGACTAGCTTATGATGGTTAATTGGACACGTTAGTCCTAAATATGATTTTTGAGCACGTTTTCTTATGAGAATATCATTTACTCAGGAAGTGAAGTAGAGGAGCCTCCACAATGTGGGCGCATAATCAACTGAGATCTGGAATAGAACAAAAGGAAGAGGAAAAATCTGCCCTGTATTCTTGAGTACTGGAGTTAGAGCATGGGGTTCCTGCCCTCAGATTGGATACATACACAGTTCAGCCTTCACCCCCTGCCCCCTCATTCAGGTCTGCAGACTTGGACTCAGCTCTGCCATCAGCTCTCTCCTGAGTTATAAGTTGCAGATGACACCATGAAACTTCACATCTAACCAACTGTGAACAATTTCTCATAAAAATGAATCAATTGTTCTGCCTCCATATCTCTATGGCTGTACAGACATCTATAGACCGTGTTTCCTGTTGGTTGTAGGATCCTATTCATGACTCTCAGTTTCATGTTTTTTCTCTGTAAAATCCTGACCAGTATACATTTTCACCAGTATTTATTGAGCCCACTGTGGTTAAGGAAAGATAGAGAAGCACAAGTATGGTTCTGTCTTCAAAAGTACTTCAAAAGAATCCAGATGGAGTGGTAAAGTATTTTCAAGGAAATTGAACTAACATTTGCACTAAGTGCTAAGAGAAGGGAATATTGTTCCCACAGGAACTTTCTGGAAGGGGAGGTCCCAGTGTCCCAAATATCATAAAAAGGGCCTGAACAAAGCACTGTCCTTGGCTTGAGAGAACTGTGAGCCTCTTATACATGTGCTGGGATGGAAGACAGAGAGAAGGGTGAGCATCCTGTACATGTGCTGGGATGGAAGACAGAGAGAAGGGTGAGCGTCCTGTACATGTGCTGGGATGGAAGACAGAGAGAAGGGTGAGCCTCATATACATGTGCTGGGATGGAAGACAGAGAAGGGTGAGCCTCATATACATGTGCTGGGATGGAAGACAGAGAAGGGTGAGCCTCATATACATGTGCTGGGATGGAAGACAGAGAGAAGGGTGAGCGTCCTGTACATGTGCTGGGATGGAAGACAGAGAAGGGTGAGCCTCATATACATGTGCTGGGATGGAAGACAGAGAGAAGGGTGAGCGTCCTGTACATGTGCTGGGATGGAAGACAGAGAGAAGGGTGAGTCTCGTATACATGTGCTGGGATGGAAGACAGAGAAGGGTGAGCCTCATATACATGTGCTGGGATGGAAGACAGAGAAAAGGGTGAGCCTCGTATACATGTGCTGGGATGGAAGACAGAGAAAAGGGTGAGCCTTGTATACATGTGCTGGGATGGAAGACTGAGATGGCTTGCCTGGTGTGAAAGGGCCTCAGACTTTCTTGACACTTCTTAGACCACTGGACTCTAACTTCCAGCCATTTCTCTTCCCCAGCCTTCGTCAGTTTACCTGTCGCTAATGTCCACATGTTTCTAGTGATATCTGAGAAAAAAAGACAGAGAAACGGCTTTTGACAAATGTCTCTTTACACAGAACTCCAAACAGTGTCCACTTACAGGGCAGCTGTTCTGCCAAGGTCACGGGTATAGAGGAAAGCCCAAAGGACCTAAACCCAGATGAGGGGATTAGATGTTCCATCCCTGATAGTCAACAGCAGCTATACAGTTT
Organism: Peromyscus eremicus; assembly: GCF_949786415.1. Classification (NCBI taxonomy): domain Eukaryota; kingdom Metazoa; phylum Chordata; class Mammalia; order Rodentia; family Cricetidae; genus Peromyscus; species Peromyscus eremicus. Next base: position 63,153,094 of record NC_081431.1, read on the forward strand.
TGCCTGATCAATTACTACTGATGTTTCCCCACTCAAAATTTGAGACTGTAAAAATCTCCCTGTCTCCAGGATTAGGTGGGTGGGAGGGTGAAGTAAATGCTGAAGGAAAAAAAAAAAATGATAGACATTGATTTGCTCAACATTGCATTATTTTTTAATCTTTAGCCATCATTATTATTTCTTCTTAATGTGAAAATACTAATAGGCATATCATTAGGAGCTGTTGATGATAAAAAAGGAAATGAAACACAATCCACTAAGAAACAATATCCCACAGGCCTCAAAACTCAGAGTAGCACCCAAGAAAGGCAAGCTGGGAAGGGTGGCCCAGTTCCAAAAGATTGAGACATGAAATGCCAAAGAGCTCCTCTGATAGGGATTGCCATTTGATAGGCTTTATGTATTTATGATCAATCCATATATGTCACATCTGCCATGCAGTGTGACTCTGTGTTTCTGGAAAAAAGAACAAAACATTCTGAAAGAAAAAACGGGGGTGTTTACAGATGGCTTACCCTAAGATTTAACTCCCTGTGTCAAGGGATTTAACAATCAAGGTAGAGAAAGGATTAGCCCTCATTAAAGGAGAGCAATTCTGTGTAGGGGTGAGCCAGGCACCGAATTGTACACAGAATTAAATTGAATGAGAATAATAGAGACAATTACACATATTTAAAAACAAGCCATTATCCACTTAAAATATCTAAATAAAGGTGCTTAGAAGGGAAAAAAAGTTTTCAGAAACTGGTAGAAAAGGGATAAATGAAAAGATGAAAATTTGCATTTGCAACAAAAGTCAACATGGAGAAGGGAAAGCATTACAGTATTCTGCTGAAACCCTGTGTCTAAATGCTTTAAGGGTAACGCAGCTCAGACCGACCCCCTTACATATCACCTATATGAGGTGAGCAGTGGAGGCGGAAAGAGTCCCCAGGAGACAGCAGAAATAAAATCCGAGAACTTGGGAAAACATTCAGAACACCGGGGCCTAAGTTATTTGTTTGGTCGCATTTCCCGTTTTATTCCTTTTAGTGGAAGAAATGTTCATTGTGCTATGCAGCTAATTTTTCCATCCTTTAACTTAATGAACTAAAACAGTTTTACATAAAAAAAATCTCATTTGTCAAATGCCAAACATCTGCACCCTTGATTATAGATCTACTACTGAGACGCTGGCTTTGCAGGTACCATATGTCAGAGTATTTCACTGCAGCTCAGTCACTGTTTATGAGTGGGGTGTGTGTGTGTGTGTGTGTGTGTGTGTGTGTGTGTGTGTGTGTGTGTGTGTCTGTGTGTCTGTGTGTGTGTGTGTGTGTGTGTGTGTGTTACCATGCAGATGCGTGGTTCTACAGATGTACAAAGAAGTTGACATCTGGTGCCTAAAATAAAAGTAGAGGGCTGTAAGAAAAGCAACCAGATATTAGTCAAATGCAGATATGAATGAACCTCCAAGCACAGTTGCTCACACCCATAGTTTATGATATCACAGTTTCCAACTCTAAAATAAAAATATTAAAGAGATGAAAGAAGGAGAGAGAACAGGGTGTTGCTAAAAGGGGATTTTAATGTCTATTATATGATTACACATTAAATAGTAAATCATGAGCAAAATGAACACAACGTATATATTTCAAATAAAAGCTAATAGCAGGTGATGGTTTTAGTTGTGCCAGGAACCCATCCCTGTTTCTTCCTGCTTCCCACACACCCACATTCCCCCCCAGGACCTCGTTTGCTCTCCCTGCCCCTGTTAATTTCAGTTCCCAGCATGTGCCACTCTTCATATTAATGAGAGCTTCATCTTTCTTTTCTAAATTTAAATGAGACAACCCAATAAAGAACAATAGGCCTGGAGTCAGGGAACAAGTGTTATGGTCACAGCTCGCTTTCTAATTAGTCATGGGGCCTGAAACAAGACACCACACACCTGCTTCATGTAAGGTGAGTGCGCCTCCTCCCTGGGTCTCAGTTTCCTGCTCTCATGGGGTTCTTAGGGAAAAGGTAGAAACGGGCTTCTCCCTCCACCTCACTTACCCTAACCAGCTCCATATCCGAGGCAACTAGAGGATCAAGGCAAAGAAAGAGGTGCCTTGTGCAAAAGATCGTGGCTGAATTTCACATGCATGTCACAGTGTCTTGTTTCGCAGCCTGCTCTGTGCTTAGATGTACTCTGGCCATGGTGTAGGGCTGCTTTACAGGCTAAGATGAGCTCTGTCCTCACAGAACACATAGTCTGTCATTACAGAATTTAACTGTCTGGTGAGAGCACTCTAAAACACAGGAAGGAAGAAAACGCACACTCACGTGATAAAGGCTAGAGTAGCCTTGAAGGAGAAGAATGAGAAAGGAGAATGCCCGGAGAGTTTGAATGGCTAATGAAGAAGGGTCACAGAGGAAGTGGGATGGTACTCATTAACCAACATGTTCTCAGAGCATTCCCTATTTCAGGTGCTTTAAAAAACCAAACGTCATTCCTGTTCTCCTGGAGTCTGAATTAACAGGAAGGTCCAGGTTGCTAAGTGGGAGGTAAAATCTGAAGGAAATTCAGAAGGAGCATTGTTCAAGTGGCACTAAGAATAAAACCTGAGGACAAAGGGGGATCAGCAAGGTAGAACAAGGACAAACATTCTGCAATGCAAAGGTCTTGTGAGAGCCGGATGCCAGCAGTCCAGAGGCCCTGGGACATGTCTGTATAGCTAGACTGCAGACAACAAAGAGTGGAAGACAAGCCGGAGAGGAAGGCAGGCCTAAGTTTTAAGGGCTTGCAGGTCATGCTATCACTGAGGAGCGCCTTCGGATGGCCATGGCTGGCTGCTGGATGGAGACTGGAAAAGAACAAGACAACAGTGGTCATGGGGAGATGCTTCAGATACAACCTCACATCCTAGGGGGTCTGGCGGGGAGGCATGCTGGAAGAAGAAGGTGGCTGTGAAGATGTAGGAGACAAGATGACCACATTTGTTGGAGTAATGGCTATGGGCGGGAAGAAGGAAGAGTCAAATAGAACTCCTTGACTTCTGATCAAAAGACCGGGAACGGCTGCTTGGGGGGCAGGGTGAGATTAGATGTTACGGAGAAGTTAAATAAGAAAAGAACTACATTTCAAGACATGAAAGCCTTTGGAGGGCTCAGTAGTCTGAAATGAAGAAAACATAATTAAGCTTGCCAGTAGTTCCTGTTAATGTTTTTTCAGCACTAGCATTATATTCGTAGGTGCATCATATCACACACACACACACACACACACACACACACACACACACACACACTCATACATGCACACACACACATGTGCACCACTTACTATAAACTGTCCCCCAGTAATAAAATATGTAAGAACTGTGTTAATTCAGTCTTTATAATCTGAAATTATCTGAAATGATACAAAATATGTAGTTAACTACTTCTGTTCATCCTTCCTCTCTCCCCTCTCTCTCTTCTCTTCCTTCATCTCTTTTCTCCTCCAGTTCCCACTCTGCCTCTCTTCTTTCCTTCTCTCTCCTCTCTCTCTCTTTTTCCTTCTATCACTGCCTGTATGTCTCTGCCTCTCTCTTTTGTCTCTTCCCCTCTTTCCCCCATCTCTCATCTCCTTGTTCTTCCTTTGTCTCTACCTCTCCCTATTTCCCTATTTCCATTCTTTCTCATTGTCTCTGTATACATATCTCTCTCTTTCTTTCTAGCCCTTCTCTCTCCCTTCCTTACCCCCTTCTCCATCCTCTATCACTCCCCCCTTACTTCAGAGTGACTGTCTCTAAACACTCTTTGATAAATAACAAAATCTTTGTTAAGAATCAGCTTTACCTGTGACTTCTTCTCAAGGGAGTAGTCCGAGACACACCATGGCACTGTGAGGCTTCTGCCTTGGGTTCAACTCCGTGCCTGAAGACAGGAGGCGCTTCCTTACTGGTCACCCCACTATCAACCTCCACTAAAGAGTAGGAAGACTTTGGGCACAGAGGCAGGCCACCAGAGGGACACTGAGTTATTCTTCCATGAAACAAGCCCTTGCTTTCATCCTCTAGTGTATAGATGAATTGTTACCCTGGCCTGGACAACTGGGCTTAAGTCCGCTCGCTGCCATAGACCACACATGCTTCCTGTTCGCTATTTATCCCAAAGGGGTCAGGAACATCTACTCATGTCTCTCTCTGGACGTTGACACTCATAAGTCTGGGTATAAGAACATCACAAATGTGAGTTTCCTAAACACCCTGGATATTATGTACCCATTCCAAGTCAACAACAGCTTGAGAAACACAAGGTCAGACGTCTTGAGAAGGGTGATGCCTTTGCTGCAGGGGCTAGCGGCTCCGTGATGCTCTTTCTGCCATTGTTACCTTGAAGTTAAAGCTAATTGCTCCTCCTAGAACAATACTGACTACACTAATGGCATGCTTTCTCTTCCCAAGTTTGCTCTGATTGTGTCATTCTGGGTTTCGATTCGTCATCACAGAATCCTCTTTGAAGGTTAATATGGGCTGTCAACTTGACAGGATGTGGGATCACCTAGGAGACAACCCTCTAGGCACTTCTGGGAGTTTCTAATTTGAGCTACTGAGGTAAGAAGACTCATCCTGAGTGTGGGTAGGCTGGGATTCTGGACTGAATCAAGAAGACAAAGCTAGCTGAACACCAGCATCCATCACTCTGCTTGTGGACCCCAAATGCATAGCGACCAGCTGCCTCATACTTCCGCCACCATGCCTCTTCCAACACGGCAACATGGTAGACTACATCTTTGAACTGTGAGCAAAATTAACTCTTCCTTCCTTTAGTTGCTTTTCTTGAGTCTTTTGTCAAAGCGCAGGAAAAGTAATTAATGCACCCTTTGATAGAAAAGTCAGAGGGAGGCTGGAGAGCTGGCCTGAGTTCAATTCCCAGCACCCACATCTTAATACTCACAATGGCTTTGTAACTCTAGCTCTGGGGGATCCTACATCTCTGGCCTCTGTGAGCATCTGTCACTCATGTCTACATACCCTCCACACAAACATACACTTAATTAAAAGTGAAATAAAATATTAAAAATAGAAAGGTCAGAAACTATCTCCATCAGAAGGATCTGGGATGTAAACATATAATTCCTTGTTCATCATTTGTTTCTTTATTAGGAGAGGCATACTTATCATCACGGCATACATGCAGAAGACAACTTACAGCAGTCAGTTCTCTTCTTTCAACAAGTAGGTTCCAGAATGTGAACTCAGGCTTGGTAGCAAGTGCCTTTACCTGCTGAGCCATCTTACCAGCATTTATGTATAATTGTATCCACTAATTGTAAGCTGCCTAAAGTTAGACTCTACACTTAAAAAATATCCCTGAAATTGAAATACACCATAATGATTGCTTTTCCATCACTAATCATGAAGAGATGGGATCATGTTCCACTATGCCGGAAGGAAGTAGTAGAGTGTGAGAAAGGACCAAAGGAAGGTCTGTCTGTGAAGACATCCCTCTCCTGCTCACTGGTTTCATCTGGAATCCCATCACCTCTTTCTTCAGTGTGTCGTGACTTTCTTGATGCTAACAAACATACTGCCCCAGGTCCCACAAGTGAGGAGTCTAACAGCAGATTCTGCTGGGTTAAAGGGTCCCTAATGCCTTCCAGACATGAGGTTGGACAGTGAGACTTGAAGAGGGAGAAAGGAAGAGACTTTAGATGAAAGGCCAGATTAGAGCCTTCACTTAGGGGTCCTTGGCCCAGTTCTATGAGCAGAGAGCCTTGTAATAGAAGTCAACAGATGGAAAGAAAACCTGCTCAGCACTGAGCAGGTCTCTTTCTACAGAAAAGGAGGAAGTGGGCTTAGCTCCT
>NC_081431.1:63524105-63739154 GCF_949786415.1 Peromyscus eremicus
GACAACACACCACACACTTTTGGTGTATTAGTTTCTTTTCTCATTGCTGTGACAGAATACCTGGCCCAAGCAATTTAGGTAAAAATGGAGGGGCTCATTTTGGTGCACAGTTCCAAGGCCCAGTCCTTCATGGGAGAAGGTATGGTCGATAGCAGGAGCAGGAGGCACCTACTCACACAATACCTTTTATCAAGAAGCAGAGAGAAATGAAAGCTGGTGCTCAGCCCATCTCCTTTTTATTCAGTCAGAATCTGTGCCTATGGGATGGCGCCCCCCACAGTCAGAGTGGGTCTTCCATCCTCTGTTAACCCAATCTAGAAATAGTTCTTCACAGACTTGGCCAGGGACTTTTCCCCCTAGATGATTCTAGCTCCTGTACGTTGACAACGAGTATTAACTACCACATTCTATAAGCTTTCCAGAGGTCACCAGTGTACAAATACACATGAGACCTTGTTCTTACCCTAAAGAGGCTACAAAACAGAAACTGAATTATGACTTTTACCTAGAAGGCAAAAATAATATAATATATCCTATTTCCCTAGGGATGATCACCCAGTTCAAGTACCATAGGAGACGCAAAGAAGACCACCAAGAATATAACAGAGTCAGAACTAACACTGGAGACCCATACACAGTAACAATTCCTTAAAGAGAGGATTCAGTGGGGAGGGCGACAGGCATTGGAGTCAACACCGACAGGGTGGAGGAAGCATCAGAGACAAAGCCAGACACTAGAGTGGTATGGACAAATTTGGGGAAGAATGGGCAGAAATATATTATTGTAATTGACAAGAGTTTAGTCATTCAATTTTGTACAGAGATGATGTCTTAAGGTTTCTATTGCTGTGAAGAGATACCATAGCCATGACAACTCCTATAAAGGAAAACATTTAATTGGTGGGCTTGCAATTTCAAAGGTTTAGTTCATTATCCTCATGGCAGAACATGATGGCATGCAGGCAGACATGGGGCTAGAGAAAGAGCTGAGAGTTCTACATCTTGATCTGCAGGCAACAGGAAGCAACTATGTGCCACACTGAGTGTAGCTTGAGCATAGGGGACCTCAAAGCCCCCCACCCACATACACAGTGACACACTTCCTCCAACAAGGCCATCCCTACTCCAACAAACCCACATCTCCTAATAGTGCCACTATCTTTGAGGGCCATTTTCTTTCAAATCACCACAGGTGACAAGGTATTTTGAAGGGAAAGTGAGGGATAATTAGGAAATGAGTAATGAGTAAACCATGAAAACCTTATGAGGTTTTCCAACAAGCCACTCATGTTGACTTTCTGCCCTCACAGTTGCTAAGAGATGGGGATTCCTGGTCCTTGGGTGTTGTCTGGAACAGACAATATACCTTTATGTCATTTGAGTTTTCTCATACAATGTAAGGGGTCATGCTAGGGATATAAAGATGTGACCTTGAGCTGTTAGAAGCTATATTAGGGATTATATTTGAGATAATTACACTGTGGAGCCCAGACTGATCTGGAACTCATAATCCTCCTGCCTCATCCTCCTGAGTGCTGAGATTACAGCTATGAATCTCCACATGAGGCATCATTGTCCAAGTCTTTGTAGGCCAATGTTAAGTTCCACTTGAAAAGAAGGCTGTGAGGAGGCTGGAGTTTGGTCACGGAGAATCTGTTGTTGGAGGGCTTGGCACAGGAAATGGGAAAACTGTATGGATGAATTAAAGGGTTTGAGTACCAGGCTGGTAGTATTCTGGAATTCTTCTAGAGGTAGGGTGAAGAGCAGGCCAAGTTTGCTCAGGGTGGAAGCATTCAGTGCTAGAACTGGGAATGTTAAATAAAGAGGAACTATCTGAGAATTGTCTAATTTGGCAGGAACAGACACTTGGGGAAATGTTGAGCAAAAGTTGATGTGTAAAAGAATTGGTGATTCTAGATGATTCCTTCGGGTCAAAATATGAAAGCTTCCAAGCCTGGCTGGCTATTTGCTAGGTCAGGTTTTATGACGTGTCCCTGAGCCTGGCACTGGCTTTGGGCATTGTAGACAGTGATTCAAGGTCTCTGAGGTTAATTGAATCTGCATCCTCAACTTTGGAAACCCCAAACACACACAACACTGTGCTTTGTGAATTGTTCAAGAAAGTTAAGGCTCATTCGCTGCTTATATTAGTCATGGTTCTCCAGAGCAATAGAGCCAACGGAACATACATACAATTATGAGAGTGGATTTAGCTAAATTGGCTTATAAGACTGGAGACTGGAAAGTCCCACAATGACCCTCTACAGCTTGGAGAGCTTGGAAAGTGAGTAGCTATTCAGTTCAAAAGGAAGCTCAGAACAAAGGGGACTAATGATGCCAACCCAGTCCCGGGCAGAAGTCCCACAAGGTGCCTGGAGAGTCGCTGGTGCGAGTCAAGGTTGGAAGGATTAAGTGTGTGGGATGCGATATCTACAAGAAACCCCAGGAATAAACATGTGTGCCCCCACTGTGTGCACCCAAAGAACTCCAGCCAATTGGACAGTGCCAAGCCCATTCAGTGGGCTGAGCCACATATGAAACATATGTGGAAATATCCTCACAGATACAAAAAGTGTATCTTGACCAGTTGCCTAGCTCTCAACCCAGTCAAAGTGCCAGTCAAGATTAATAATCACACGGCTAGAACTGCATTTAAAGTATCTTTGAAGGTCTGGAGAGGTAACTCAGAGTATAAACTGCCTGCTGCCTAAGCAGGAAGACTTGAATTTGATCCTGAGCAGCCACATAAAAGCTGAGAGTGGCAGGGAACAGTTGTAATTCCAGGGCGGGAGAGGCAGAGGCAGACAGATACCTGGAGCTCCAGCTGCCCTGGTGGAATCAGTGAGTGGTTCATTAGAACATCCTGTCCATAAAAGGTAAGGTCAAGAAGAGATCAGGGAAGATCCTTGAGGTTTACCTCTAGCCTTCACACACATGCACAGGACACCCACATGCACACATGCTCAGACCCATAGAAGCACATACTTATTACAGAACATATACAAGCAAAGAAGATTTGACACTCATCCAGAGGCAGAACTCACCTGGAATTCCATCTTTGTCAGTACGTGGTCCTGTGTCCTCACACCTGGAGGCTGACTTCCTCAATACCTGGTCTTCTCATCTATAAAACAGACACTTACACAGTACCACGCTCAGAGAGGTTGAGGGAGATTTAAATGAGGTGTTGTGCATGAAAATTCTGTCATCGGGATGGTAAAATCTATCAAGAAGTTGAGCATAACAGCTCTCATTATTGTTAGGGTGGCTGTTTTTGCGATTAAGCGCAGAAAAGAACCAAGATTTTTATCCACAGTGCTTTAAAGGTCAGCATCCCGAAACATTTCCACCGGGTTAGATTTTCAGGTGAAATAAACAAACGTGAGGACTCTGTCACATAAATAGAAGCTGACCCTGGGTCTTTTTGACTCGTGTAATGGCCACTCAGAGCATTCTGGAAAAACAAAGTAAACGACTGAAAAATGCTTGTATTACCCCTGGGTGCTATCCGTCAAAGGGAAAGGCCTAACCCCAGATTTTATTTCCTGTGTTAGGGCCCAAAGAAGGAGAACAAAACCAATTAAGGAAAACATAATCGATTTCAAAAATCCCTGCATGTGGGGCATCATTCTTTTTCCTTTCGAGAGGAGCTCTATCACTATCAAGTGTGGTTAACGGTGCTGAGCTAAAACATTTATTTATTAATGTTAAAAAATATGCTCTTCTTCTGAAGTCTTGAGAATGAGGCATAATCAAATCGCTCTGTAAAATATTGATAGCGGGTTATTGCTGCTGCAGTGAGGGAAATCTAAATGAATGGCACAGCAAGACTTCTCCGGGTTATTGGGAGCTGGGAGGTGGCTGAATGGGTAAGACCACTTCCTGTGCAAGCATGAGGACCTGAGTTCAAATCCCCAGTGTCATCATAAAAGGCAGCACTAGTAACCACAGCATTGGAGTTGGGGGAATGGAGACAGAAGGATTGCTGAGGCTCCTTGGCCAACTGGTATAGTTGAAAGACAGTGAGCTCCAGGTTCTGTGAGGAATGTTGTCTCAAGGAAATATAGTGGAGAGTAACAGAGGAAGACCTCCGACATCATCCTATGGTCTCCATGGATGTCCATGTGTCCACCTTATGGTCGCACATTCAAAAAAAATAAAATGCCAACCCCAGTCCAAGGAGGCCTGTAAAAGAATATATGAAAATTTGGCTCACGACATTTAAAATCCAGGGCATAGCCCAGCCACCACTCCCATCATGAAGGTCTAACTATCCCAGACACCCAGCCTTCAGCCAGCCAACCCCTCCTGGACTCAGACCCAACACATTCTAAGTTTGCCCTTCTGCAAAGTCTGAGAGGGCAGTTGGACCCCTCTAGAGCTCTGACGGTCTCCACTGGAAAGAGGGAAGAGATTATTCCTGGCCCTGCAGGGTTGTTTTGAAACTCAAAGAGAAAACAGTCCTCAGTTTAGTGTGTGACGAAGCACTCAGGAGTTTTTCCCTCTCCTTTTTCTGAATCCCCTAGCCCCTGAGACTTTTCTAGGTTGTAATCCCTGAGCAGGGGAGGCAGAGACAGGGGGATCCCTGGAATTTACTGGCCAGCTAGTCTAGCCTAATCAGTGAGCTCCAGATCCCAGTGAGAGACTTGTCTCAAAAGCCAAGTGAATGGCTCCTGAGGAACAACACCTGAGGCTGTTTTCTGGTACATGGGCACGTGCACACACACATGGGTGTGCACACACACCCACAAAGACACACACTGACGCACACACACATGCACACACACACTCAGTAGAACAGTCCTCTAACTCTGCCCTTTTATACTTCACTGACTTATTGTCTTGGGCATCCGGGAAGCCTGGTGCTAGTGTAGACATTGCTGCATCTCAAGCTGTTGCCACCCACGCACATGTCAATCAAATTGCCAGGCATCCATTCTCATCCCTTCAGATGTAGGTCCAACTGTGGGAACAGCAGGATGGCGGGTAACAATATGGAGACTCTACAGCTCACTCTGAAATGCATTTCTCTGACTCTTCTGGGTCAAACATGAACCAATATTCCCAGAAATTTAGCTTTGAGATTAATATTTCTGACTGTCTACTCTTCAGCTTCTAAATGGTTTTAATGGAAAATGTGTTAGGCCTTCCCTCACTGTGATAAAATGCTGACATGACAATTTTGGAAAAGCAAAGATTTATTTTTTACTCAAATTTTAGGGGTCTCTGTCCTTGGGCCGGTTGCCTGGGGACCCGTGGTGAGATGGGACATCATGGCAGCAGAGCATGTCACAGAAGCTGCTCACACTGTGACAGATGGGAAGAAGGGAAAGAGAAGACTATTCTAGTTGACTTTCTCCTTTTCCCTTTCACTCCACCCTAGTCCCAGGCAATGGGCTACTTCCCTCCACATTCTGGTGTCAGGGTAGGGGGTGTCCCCACTTAGTTCTCTTCTGAAACACCCCCATAGACACAGCTAGAGAGTGCTTTACAGATCTTCTAGGTGTTTCTTGATCTAGTAAGTTGACACTCAAAACTAACCACTGAAAAAACACATTTGTTTTACCAAAGCAAACCACACGAGGAGTTACATTTCACAGCTTCTGGACATGAGGCTGGCCTCTGATCTGACGGAGTCAGAGAAAGGCATTTCAGAGTGAGCTGTAGAGTCTCCATATTGTTACCCGCCATCCTGCAGTTACCACAGTTTGGACCTAGATCTGGAGAAATGAAAATGGCTGCCCAGCAATTTGATTGACATGCACGAGGCGAGGGTGGCAAGGTCTACACCAGCACCAGATTTCCTGGATGCCCAAGACAACAGGTCAGTGGAGTATAAAGGGTTAAACACCATGACCATAAGCGACTTGGGGATGAAAGGGTTTATTTCATCTTACACTCCCAGGAACAGTCCATCACTAACAGAAGTCAGGGCAGGAACCATGCAGAGGCCATGGAGGGTGCCGCTTACTAAAGTCCCTCATACCTGAACTTGTCTCTGACCAATACCTGGTGGCATATATTATGCTAGAGGTCTGGAGAGATGGCTTAGTGATTAAAAGTCCTTCCTGCATCCAGTGAGCTGAGCAGCTACCAGGCTCTTAGGCTCACCAGCCTGCAGGCAACCCCCATTGGACTACCCAGCCCCTGTGGTGTAAGCTAGTCTAGTAAATCCCCTTACATGATACATATTCATTCTATCTGTTCTATTCTAGAAAACCATAAATAATACATTGCTCATGGGTATTTCCTTAATACTAGATGTGAGTAATGTGAAAGAGCACGATTTTAAAATGTTTAAACCAGGCATGATGGTTACACCTGTAATCCCAACACTCAGAAAGCAGACACAGGGGATTTACGAATTTGAAGCCAGCTTAGGCTGCATAGTGACACCCTATTTCAAAAAGAGAAAGAAGAAGGAAAAACGGTCCCACTACTTTATTGCTTCAGGAATATCTCTATTTTCTTCTCTTATAATTATTTTTTTAACTGTAGCTCAAAGGGCAGATATATTGGCTTATCTCCTCCTGCCCAGATTCCTGAGCAACAAAACAAAAAATTACTGTTAAATGAAAGAATTACATAAACCATGCATCTTTAACTCAGGAATAGAAACTATTATCTAACTCAGAAGATTCTGAGACCATCCTGCCTGTAACTCTGGGGAGAGCTGGGTTTGGACTGGGAGTGAGGGGCCAGGGCTTCCAAACTACACTCTGTGTTAGTTACTTTTCTGTTGCTGTGACAAAATACAGTGACCAAAGCCACTTAAAGAAGGAGGGGCTCATTTTAGCTCACACTTTCAGAGGGATTGAGTCTGTTGTGATAGGTAGGGAAGGCATGGCAACAAGACCAGGAAGCAGAGAGTTCCCATTTTATCCTCACACAGGAAGCACAGAGAGGGAACAGGGACCAAAATGGAAGACTATAAACCCTCAAAGTCCACCCCTAGTGAAATGCTTCTTCCGGCAAGGCTCCACCTCCTAAAGGTTCCATAACCTTCCCAAATAGTGCCACCAACTGGGGACCAAGTGTTCAAACACATGAATCTATGGAGGGGAGGGACATTTGTCATTCAAACCACAACACCCTCGTTTAAGTAACTAGACAATCTCAGGAGAGCTTTCTGCCTGGGTCTCGGCTTGTTGTGTATAAAATTGGGGGCCTATAACACAACAGAATTATACACAGCTCATATCTACTTAAAGGACTCCAAGCTAACAGAACTCAGAGGTACTTGCACATGAATGATTTCTGCAGTGCTCTTCACAAGAGCTTAAGTTTTGGAACTAACCCAGGTGTCCAAATACAGGGGAGTGGATAAAGAAAATGTGGATTATATACACAAGAAAATTTTATGCAGCTGTGAAAAAAAGAAATTGGGTCCTTTGCAGAAAAATGGATGCAACCTTAGACAACATATTGTAAAATTCAGTTGGTATCAGATAGACAACTGTCACATTTTCCCTCATTTCTGAATCTGAGATGTTATAGATACATAAAACCATGTATGTACCAATACATAAAAGTAAAAGTAAAACTATCCAGGACAGATGAAAGGGAGGAGAAGAGAAAGGGAGGGGAGAGGAGGGAAGGGGAGGAGAGGGCAGAGGGAGGAGAGGGGAAGAGGAAGGGAAGGGGAGGGAAGGAGAGGGGAGTGGAGGGAAGGGAAGGGAAGGGAGGGAAGGGGAGGGGAGGGGAGGGAAGGGAAGGGAAGGGAAGGGAGGGAAGAGGAGGGGAGGGGAGGGAAGGGAAGGGAAGGGAAGGGAAGAGAAGAGGGAGCACATTAGATACTTGCATGAAAACTTATGTAACTACCTTAGCTATGGTGTCTACTGGCAAAATAACATGACCATAAGCAACTTGGGGAGGAAAGGGTTTATTTCATCTCACACTCCCAGGTTACAGCCCATCACTAAGGGAAGTCAGGGCAGGAACTTAAGCAGGGCAGGAACCTGGAGGCAGGATCTGATGCAGAAGCCATGGAGGAGTGCTGCTTACTGGCTTGTTCCTCATGGATTGTTCAGCCTGTTTTTTGCTGGCAGCCAACCCAGGGATGGTGCTGCCCACAGTGAGCTGGACCTCCCATATCAATCATCAATCGACAAAATGCACCACAGCCTTGCCCGCAAGCCAGTTTGGTAGGAGCATTTTCTCAATCCAGGTTCCCTTTTCTAAAATGACTCTAGCTTGTGTCGAGTTGACGTAAAGCTAGCCAGTATAATAATGCTGTGTAATAATAAAAAAAAATATTAACACTGCTAAGCATAGCATAGGATGGTGGTGCTGGGCAGCCAGGGTGACTTAGGCTATGTTTCCGTCTCTAGTGAAATCACAGACTTCTCAAAGATGCCTTGTGAGATTGTCACCAAGTTCATTCATGGGAAGTGCTCAGAGCAGTGCCTTCCCTTCTCACCAAAGCTATGACAATATTCTCTGAATTGCCTTCTGATCTTCACACCACTCTAACCTTTGACTCTGATAACCCTTTTCCCAGATATTTTGATGCTCTTAGAATTCATCACTGAGATTAAAAAAAAAATTGGACAGAGAAAGAAAACATTGAAATTGAATAATCATTTTTGTCTCTATCATTAGAGGAACAGGACACTAAAAGCAACAGAAATTTTCTGAAGTATCAAACATAAACAAGAGAACTAGTTCATTTGGTGTAAAATAAACACAGTTTTATAATTTGTAATTTCATGTAGTAAAAGCCTTAAGAAGTAGGAAGAAGATTTTTGTTAATCTTTCAAGGGAAGAGAGCAGTACTCATGGAATAAACATCCCATGTGTGTTGGAGTTCATAATCTCAATTTGTTAGTCCCACTCCCAATGTCCCTGTGAGGCTGAGGACATTCCTTCCAGGTGAGGGAGCTGAAGCTGAAGGAAGCTCTCTTCTGTAGTGGTCACGTGGCTCTAAGGCAGACTCAGGCTCCACACCAGCAAAAGAGTACTACCTAGCCTCAGTCCCTACTACGAGGCTGACTCAGTCACAGATACTCCTCAGTGGTAGTGTGCAGTGGGTAGCTGTTCTAGCTATGACCTTGAAGCACTGCCCCTAGTGAGGTAGCAGTTAACTGTTACACCTGCCTATGACTTTGAGTACATGCCCCTGGGGCGTGGCCGCTCGTGACCCTTAAGACCTGGGTTGCCCTATATGACTCCTCTCTTCTCTCCCTCCTGGGACTTGGATGATGGGATGATCTCAAGCAGAACAGTATAGAACCATGCCTCACCCTTCCAGGATCCTTCGACAATTCCTCTGTTCTGTCTAGTGAGTTTTCCTTCCCTAATAAATTCCTCTGCCCTTAAAGCAGACTCCATGGATTTCCCACATTATTGGTGGGGGAAAAAAAGTCATTTTGTTTTTTAATAAAACAAATTATAATTTAGATGCACTAATAGAATTTTGTTGTGTTATTTGCTCAAATTGAAATATTACCTGGTGGAGGGATAAAAAAAAAAAAGCACATGTAACTTACCAGGCTCACAAAATTCGTAAAGCCATAAGCTCAGGAGGCCCCTCCCCAGGTAATGCAGGAGTCCCGACTGTCAAAGAGAGAGGACTCTTCTGTGGGGTCATCTGCAAGTCCAGCGGGAACAAAGGGATCTGTGACGTATGAGAACTTGCATGAGTTCTAGCCCATGATGGGGTGAGATTTTCAGAGAGGTAGTTATGTTTGAGTCACCCACACTCCTTATAAGTAATTCCTCACTCTCGTCCTTGTGAGTAACTCCACAGCCATTCTCCTGTGAGCAACCCCTCACCCCTACTCCTGTAAGTCACCCCTCACCCCTGCTCCTGGAAGCAAGTCCTAACCCCTGACCCCGTTAGCAATCCCTCACCCCTGCGCCTGCAGTAACCCCTCACCCCTGCTCCTGTGGTAACCCCTCACCCCTGTTCCTGTGGTAACCCCTCACCCCTGTTCCTGTGGTAACCCCTCACCCCTGCTCCTATAAGCACTCCCAAACTTCCTGGTTCACTAAGCTAGATGGGTGGAATCATTTCTTTGATCCATTGTTGGTGCCTTGTATGGGTTGAATAGAAATTGTTTCTGTCTCCCCAGAAAAAGCTACACAACAAACGTGCTGTTGATAAGAACTCTCATATGAGTCTTGCAATGAAACAACAAAAAAGCATATTTTGAAAATACTATATTTCTTTTCATTTCTTAATGCCTGTAACAGGATGGGGGCTGTTGTCACACTGGAGACTGAGACAGAATCAAAGTCTGGGGGTGTAGGACAGAATCCGAATCAGCAATGTGGCTTTCAGAGCTAATTGTTGACACTAGTAGCCAAATAGAGCCATCTTCTCAAATCTGAACAGAGATGTGTAAGACGTACTCCACAGCCTGCGTGCTTGGGGCAAACAACGGCACTGTGCCTAATTACTTGTTTTCACCTTGGCAAAGTTTCTCCAAAGTGTCTTACGGATCTATTGTACAACATAGTGACTACCACTCACAACAAAGTACTCCAAAACTACTAATAGTACTTAGTACATTTGTAAGCATTCTCAATACACACACACACACACAACACACCACATGTGTGTACACACATTAAAGACTGGATGTTTTTAATGCTAAAATGTCCTACAAATTCAAATATTCATGTTTTTGGAAGCATCTTTCTTTCCTGACTCCTCACAGCCTCCTTCACAACTGGTCCCGACTCCTCCGTGATGGAGGCGCGGCTTCTGAAGATGAAGCATCTTCAGGACCTGAGCTCAGGATGGACAGGCAGGTGTCTCACAGCAAGGCTGAGCCCAGGGCCTGCCCCATCTCCTGCATCCCTCTGCCATCACTGGGGCATGTTACTCAGATGAAATACTCAGCAAATGGTTGCTGAGAAAGGGCAGGATCTCTGTATTATTTTTATCTGTACAACTTGTGGGGCCCAGGACAAAATAAAAATTGGTGCCCCTTGCTCAAGAAAGGAGGGGGAAGTAACATTAAAGGACTCCATGTCTGTCCTGTGTCCTGTGGTCTCTCATGACTTGTCAGTCTACTTTGCTATTTAAAGTCGTTCTCAGTAAAGAAACAGTATGGGTTAAAACTATCAGGGAGGCGGGAACTGTTCATCTTTCCATTGTGGAGTACTAGGAAGACTACAAAGGTTTCATATGCCCAGGAAGGCAACCTGGCCTAGGTCCAGCCCTAACAAATTAAAGAATACCTGACAAAATTCAAGTGTCTCCTGCCATGAACTATGTTAACAGTAGTCAGCAAAATCAAGGTTATCCGCATGTGTTGGGCAGAGGGCACTGACAGTGAGCTACTTTCTTCTCTGGGTATAACACCCAGGAAGCCTTTCACTTAACTAATTGCAAACCAAATTTGATCCCACACAACCAAGTCCTTCGATCGTGTGTAAAATGTTCAAGCAAGTAAATTTCCATCCTCTATAACAAACAAAACCAGAAGGAGAGAGAACTGGGCAAGCACGCTGTTGATATAGAGAATGCTAGATGAAGGAAATTGCTGGGTTTTATTTACTCATATTCCTTTCTATGCATGAAGAGGTTGGCAAGATATTATATCATAATTATGGACTCCCTTAGAAGCTTGAGAATCAATGGTTCCCATTGTTCTCAGTCTTTTGCCCATGAGCTTCAAGATTGTAATACACACACACACACACACACACACACACACACACACACACACACACACAAAGATAGAAACTAATTGCATTGCATATTTATACCTCCACAGTTCCCTCCTTTAACCGTATAATTCCCCATGGGTTCTAATTAGCTCAATCAGGCTGGGAGGAGTACAAATTTAAGCAATTTCAAGTAAATATAGGGTTTGCTACCACCACAAAATCTGGCAAAATGCTAGCCTCACAACTATAACTTAGAACTGTAGTTTATCTTTCATTTCTGGTAGGGAAAACCCCAACTGGGTAGCATTTTTAGTGTGCTTAGATTTAATCGAGGATAATAGTTTCTTTTTTAATGTTTTTAATTGAAATAGAATTACATCTCTTAAATAATACTAACCTAACTGTTTTTGCACTTGGGTGTTTTCTTGCAATTGGATGAGGAGAAAGAATCTACTTGGTTTAAATTTCTCCTGCACTCTCAAGCCATGGCTCTGAAGGTAGCATTCAGGAATGTCCCCGTTCTCTTTCATGCCCAGTTCATAATCGGCATGACCCAGAAGTCTGTGCAGGCTGTAATGAACAGTGCTTAGGAAAAGGACTTTCCTGAGGGGACACACTCTGGGAAGATGAGCTTAATTACTCCAGGCACTCGCCAGTGGTTTCAAGTTTAAGAAATGGTGTCGTTTTGTAAAATGGAAGCATATAAGACTTCTCTTAACATAAACAAGCACAGTGTCGGAGTCTTTCCTTCTGCCCATCAACTCATTATTAATTCATCTGGCTTCAGCATCTCGGGTCTAATCAGGGAGAGGGCTCCTGCAGCTGTACTTACAATCAGCTCAATGCCAAATGGCCTCCCTCATGCAATCACCCTCCTCAGACCTACAGATGACTCCTAATGAAGGGAGTCATTTGGAAGGGAGCTGGTATACTAAGACCCGATCTGTGGTGTCTAAATGGCTGGAGCTCCAGGGCTCCCAGAAGCTTTCCTGTCCTGACACAGCCAGCCCTGGTTTCGGGGAACCTCGAGGAGAGCAGAGAGAAGATAGGCGCAAAGATATCGAGAGATGACCTGGGAAGTTTGACATGCTTTCACTCGTGAAAAGATGACTGTTTCTAAACTTGAGACTGTTGACTGGCCCCTGGAGTAAGTATGGTTCATGTTCACAGCCTGACCAGCCAGAAACTGCTTAGGCACATGCTACCCCACCACCCGCTCTCCAAATTCAGCATCTTATTAGTAACGGTGTTTGTTATTTTTCTATTGCTGTGACAAAACACCATGACTGAGGCAGCTTGTAGGGGGAAGGATTTACTGGGGGCTTGTGGCTCTAGGGAGATAAGTCCATTGTCATCAGGGATGAGAAGTACCGCAGCAGGCAGACATGTCAGCTGGAACAGCGGCTGAGAATTCACATCAGGAACACAAACAAGAGACAGAGAGTGCCCTGGAAAGAGCACATGGCTTTTAAAACCTCAAAGCCTACCTCCAGTGACATTCTTTCTCTAGCAAGGCCACATCTCCTAAACCTATCCAACGAGTGTCACCATCTGGGGACCAAATATTCAGATTCCTGAGAATATGGGAAACATCTCATTCAAACAACCACAGTGACAAATATTTAAATACTGGGGCCAAGCATGGTGGCTCATATGTGTAATCCTAGCGTTCATTACCTTAGAAGGCTAAGACAGGAAAATTAAGCATCTGAGACCAGCCTAGGCTATACACTGAAAATGATGGATTTTGTTTATTCATTTAAATAGATGATAGAGTCATAGATGAATGATAAACAAATATATGGTAGATAAGTAGACAGTGAGCCAGATAGACTACTGACAGATGGGTTGATAGATGGGTTGATAGACAGTTGATAGACAGACAGACAGATAGATATATAGATGATAGATAGATAGATAGATAGATAGATAGATAGATAGATAGATAGATGCATGCTGTGGTGATTTGAACAGGAATGGTCCCCCATAGACTCATGTGTTTGAATATTCACCCCACTGGGAGTGACAATATTAGGAGGTGTGGCCTTGTTGAAGTAGGCGTATCCTTGTTGGAGGAAGTGTGTCACTGTGGGGGCAGGCTTTGAGGTCTCACGTGCTCAGTCTTTGCCCAGTGTGGCACTCAGTCTCCTTCCATTGCCTGCGGATCAAGATGTAGATCTCTCAGCCCCTTCTTCAGCACCGTGTCTGCCTGCACGCCACCATGCTTCCTGTCAGGGTGATAATGGACTAAACCGCTGAAACTGTAATCCAGCTCCAATTACATGCTTCCTTCCTTTATAAGAGTTGCTGTGATCATGGTGTCTCTTCACGGCAATAGAAACCCTAAGGCACATGCATACAGGCATACACACACACACACACACACACACACACACACACACACACACTGAGGGGGTAGGTAAGAATAAAAAGAAAACACAGAAGAATTGTGGTGAGGAGAATTAGGCCTCTACGTTGAAGCTGCACTGCTGACTTCGGGATGAGAACCCTGTCCACGGTAGGTCATCATCTGAACCCTGACCACACACTCTCCTCAGCATTTTTGTTGTTCTGTTGTGAGAGTCGTCAGCATGGCAGCCTCTCCCAGCTTCTTATACGGCATAGGGGTGCCTCGCCTTTCACAATTTGTCTCCTGACTGGCCGCGCTAAACCTTCTGCATGTGCAAAACTTCAGCTTTCCTTCTGAGCCCCAGGAATGATCAATGAACGCTGTCGCTCCGAGGCATCCACTCGGGGACCACTGCTCGGTTTCAGACCAGCAGTATTTGTGCGATCACTTGGAGGCTTATTGCATTTTGCCCAAGTGTTTTATAAAAATTGAGGAGGAAACAGAACGGTGAACACGCTGATACGAGGGATAACAAGAATAGGTCACATAGACTCAACACCAGGGAGACAAAGCTGCAAATCACCAGACAGGATGAAGACAGAGAATCTTTCACCTTAATCAGATTCTCATTGGCTTTACACAGCTCAATTGTGTATTCAATTAATTGTGAAGAAAAAAGAGCACAATTAAAGAACGTGCACCAAATGCTGGCCATGAATCATAAATGACTGTGCTTAAAGAACTGAAGTGAAAGAGGGAATTTTATTACATTTTTAACCGTCCACAAGTAGAACCTCTCCTAATGCCTTTATAGCCTATGTGTCAGTCTACTGTCTGGCTTTTCTACCCTTGCAGAAATTTTCAAGAATAGATGATGTATGAGAGGTGAGAACTACTTGTACTTATGATCAAAAAGGATGAAAACACTGACTCTAAACTGATATTGATCTAAAAGGGATTTACCTAATGAAACTAAAACTCAATTGAGGAGAACTAACCACAAGCCTCTCGATAGGACAGAGACTACCTGGAAAAGTAACACAACCAGGATAGAAGGCCATCACCCTGTGCACGAAGTTACTTATGGCTATGGATGGCATGGTAGCAAAATTTTAGGGTAAATGAACCTCGGTGGAAAACTAGTTAAAGAGCCAGTGGAGACCCTTGTAGCAGTACAACAGAATACAAGCTCTCAGAATTCATACAGAGTGGTGTCTAGAATACATCACAAAGGGAAACAAACATACAAGGCATTCTATGGGGCTGGGGTTCAGTCCATAAAGTGTCCCATGTGTAAGCACGAGGATTTGAGTTCAATCAATCCTCAGAACTCACATAAAACAGCTAGACGTGCTGGGCTGTGCTTGCAATCCCACAGGAAGCAGAGGTGGCAAGAGCCCTAGGGGTTCATTCACCAGCCAGCTTAGCCTGTGTGGGGAGCTCCAGGCCATTAAAAGAGTCTCCCTCAAAAAACAAGGTGGATAGCACCTGAGGAATGACAACCAAGGTCAACCTCTGTGGCACATGCACACACCCACACACACACATACACACGCATGCACATGCACACACCCATACACACACACACATATGCATGCACATGCACACACCCATACACACACACACACACACACACACACACACACACACACACACATTCTATAACACCTTGGTGCAAGGATGATAGATGAATGGGAAGTCACACAATTTGCTTATTTCATAGGGATTTAAAATATTTAACTACAAAGGGTGTTGATAATAGAGTAAAAATGTGCACAGAAAATTCTCTAAACTCTGCATTTGTGCATAACTGACTTTTGAAGCATGTATTTCACCTATTTAAAAATTCAATTAAATGAAAATCAGCCTTAACTTTGTATAGAAAATATGTGGTCCTATTTCCTAGGTGAAGAAACCCTGGGTGCCAAGGCAGGTAAAAAACTCCCACCATCCCTTAAATTGATTTTGGAGAGCAGAGTACTTGCTGATGCTACTGTTCATACAGATGTCAGTCATTTGATTTCTTTCTCCTTGTCTATCAAGAGGAAGTAATGTTTACTTCATATGAGGAAGGAGCAAACAATTTGTCAATGAATATATGTCTTGGAGCCAGTCACAAACAGAAAGTAATTAAACTAATTGCATATGAAAATTGGTACCATCCATAAACCACATGAACTATGCATTGTGGCACTGAGGAGGTGGAGGCAGGAGGACCAGAAATCCAAAGTCATCCTTGGCTACACAGCATATTTGAGGCTCACCTGTGCTACATGAGACTCCTTCTTCTCAAAACAAAAAAACTAAAGTTTAAGGTATTTATAATGGCTTGTTGGGATATCACAAGGTAAGAAGTCTCAAGATGAGTAGCAGCAAAGAAGTTTGAAAGTTATTCAGTTCTATTTTTGTTGTTGTTGTTGTTGTTGTTGTTTGTTTGGGGGATTGTTGTTGGTTTGTTTTTTTGTTTTTGTTTTTGAGACAGGGTTTCTCTGTATAGCCCTGGCTGTCCTGGAACTCACTCTGTCACTCTGTAGACCAGGCTGGCCTCAAACTCAGAGACCCACCTGCCTCTGACTCTGAAGTGCTGCATTTAAAGGTGTGCACCACCATGCCCAGTTCAGTTGGTTTTCTGTTTACATTCATATTAGATTTCCAGGTGTTTTTTTTTTCTATAATTACTGTTTTTGAAGAGGGAGTTTTAAACCAAGAATTGTGTTCTTTCTCAAATAGAAATACAGATTACTACAGACTAGGAATGTACCTCAGTTGGTACATGCCACGTTAGATGCTGCGTTCCAGTAATCCCAGAACTCAGGAGGAGGAGAGAGGAGGGTCAGAAGTTCAAGGTCAGCCTTGGCTATATAGAGAGCTCCAGCCTAGACCAGGCTACATGAGTCCCTATGGTCTAGTAAACTAATTGCTATGATAAACACCATGACCGAGAGCAGCTTGGGAAGGGAGCGTGTGTTTTATTTTATAGTTCCAGGTAATAACCCATCACTGAAGGAAGTCAGAGCAAGAACGCAAGGCAGGAACCTGGAGCAGAAGCCATGGCAGGATGCTGCTTACAAGACTGTGTTCCTGGCCCCCTGTTCAGCTGGTTTTCTTATACATCCAGGACCACATGCCCAGGGATGGTGCTGCCCCAAGTGGCCTGGGCCCTCCCTCCCACATCAATCATCAATCAAGACAATTCCTCACAGACATGCCCATAGGCGAGTCTGACTGAAGCAGTTCTTCCCATAAGGTCTAACCTCTTCCTAATTGACTCTAGGTTGTGAAGTTGACAAAAGAAAAATGAAAATTATCATATTGCCCTTTTGAAACAGAAGTTACTTTATAACACATTCTAGGAAGGGAAAAAAAAAGGTCTTAAAAAAATGTTGTGGTGCAGGGAGATTTAGCCAATTCTTTCATTCAGTGGGACCAACTGAAAATAGATACTGAGCTTCATTATCTTCTCTGATGTATGCACAGCCCAGAGTACTGGTTGCCCACGCAATGTGACCCCTCTGGTGATTTTTCTCTCACCTAAACCAGGAAATATTCACCCTTGAGTCCTGTTGTTTACTCCAAGGTTCAGATAAAAGTCCCCTCCATGTTTGATTGTCTCTGAAAATAACCTATATTATTCAATGCCAGCACTTGCTCAAATAATAGCTCAAGTATTTACATGGTTATGGTGCTGTGCTCAGAGAATCACTGAAGTATTTTTTTCTTTCTTCTACCATAAAAGTAGAGCTGTTCAGAGCAACATAATGGCCATTTTCATTGCCAAAGAACCCGAGTAATGATTTTCTGCAACTTTAAAACTCATATTGGATGACCTAAGCCTCAGAATTTTACTTTTCTATTGGTAAAGACTAAATAAAAAAACTATTCTAAATCAGATACCATCTTCTTCAATCCTTTTCTTATCATTCTCCACATAAAAGTTGCAAGGATTCCTGCATTTACTATATTTTAAGCTTTGCAAAAAGCATGCTTTAAAATGCACTGGAGAAAGACTATATGAGGGTATAATAATAACAATCCCAGTGTCTGTCTCTGGCTGGGAATGCACTCCCTAATTATTTTCTCCTTTATACTTATATATTTTTCAAGCTGTCTGCAAAGTACATGGGCAACTTTCATTACCACAAAAACAGATTAAAAAAAAAAAAAGTCATCGTATACATTTCTGTATGTATTATATGACCATAGCCGTGTCTTTAGTATATAAAAACATCAAAATAAAGTTCCTTTCCCTTACTTAGTCCGAAGACAGCTACTGCTTCTTCCTTCCATCTGTTTCTCTGTATTTCCCCACTTTTCTGTGATCCATGTGCCTTGCACAAATGTCCAACTGTTTGACCTTGTGACATGATGTTGTTCTCTATATACAAGGTTCACTCTTGAGAACCACAAGGAGTTTTAAAAAAATTAACAACAACAAAAATCCCGTGTCAGTGTGAGAGAGATGGCCCAGTGGTTCACAGCATTTGCTGCTCTTGAAAAGAACCAGAGTTCTGTTCCCAGCTCTCAGGCCACTCCGAACCACCTCTAACTCCAGTACCAGGGGGATCCACTGCCCTCTTCTGGCCTCTGTGGTCAACTGCACTAACGTGTACCCGCCTACATATGCAACGCATAATTTAAAGTGAAATTGCAAAGGCAATCTCATGTTTTAATTCTGGGTTGCACTCACGACTGCGTTAGTTGCTTGTCTGCTTTCTGCTATAAAATCTCTGGCAAAGCCACGTAAGGAAGGAACAGTCTGCTGTTGGGTCACAGTCCATTACGGCAAGGGAGTTACAGTGGCAGGAGCTGGAGACTGATGCTCTCGGTGCATCGTAGAAGTAAAAGCAGATAAACACCGATGCTCAGCTCACTCTCTCCTTTCCTGTCAGTCTGGGATCCCAGCCAGTGAGGATGACACCACCCATGCTTAGGATCTTATCACCTCAGTTAACCTAATCTAAATAATCCCTCTTAGAAATGCTCAGACAGTTGTCTCCTGGATGAGTCTAGACCTTTTCAAATTGATAACATTAACTACTGTGACTGTTACCTTTGATCCACGTGGACCATGGAACATGTGTACGTGTGTGTGTCTGTATGTGTATGTGTCTATGTATTGTCTATATGTGTGTATGTATGTGTATGCATGTATAGTTATGTATATATGTATATGTGCATGTACATGTATGTGCCTTTTTGTGTGCATGCATATGTGTGTGTGTGTGTGTGTGTGTGTGTGTGGGGGTATGTGTGTGTGTGTGTGTGTGTGTGTGTGTGAGCATATGTGGCTTTGTGGGGCAAGGAGAACAAGTCAAACTCACTATTACTGGAAAATCACCAGGCTGCCTGTTCCTCCTTGAGATGGATTCAGAGGCCAGGCCAGAGGGAGACACCAAGGTGCCATTGTTGTCAGACACACTTATGTCCCATACCCACTCCAGCCACAAATGAGCAGCAATCTGAAGTACTCAACCAACCAGCCCTCCTCAGGTTCCACTCTCAGTTCTTTAGTGGTCCCAACAGGGGGGGAGGCAAAGTCTACCTCCATTTTCCCTCCCCACACGCGCCATGAAATCAGCACAACCCAAGTGCCCTCATGCACATTGGAGAGCCTCGTGTTTATTTGCAAATAAAGCCACGGTTGCCTTGTAAAGCCCAGAATTAAGTGTCCTAAACAGATTCCGAGTTTACGGGACTCCTTCAAACTGCATTACTCTCCCCCTAATAAAGTTTTCCTCCTAGCTGCCACAGTAGATGCAAACATTTTACAGCTTGCCTTTAAAAATGATGTGGCTGGAGATGGATAGCACAGCCAGGAATTTGATTCCCCTGATTGGGACTAAAAAAGCTATTGTGGGCATTCCTCTGCAGTAACTAACAGGCTCTAAGTACAGGCCTCTCTGTTTTGGGAAACATCCGAAGGTAAATGCCCGCTGTGCATTTTGCAACAAATTGACACATTTTCTTTTGCTATTGTGTTAGCCTGGGTGGCTGAACTGTACCCTTGGCCTTGAGAACTATTTTTAATAATGCATGCTGTGTCTGTGCTGTGTGGTGACAGGGACCATGCAGGGGCAGGTTCGATGACAACCCAGCACCACGTCAGTGATCCTGCTGGCTTTATGCTCATAACCATCCCTCCAGCTCTGCTGTAGGAACAATGAAATTCCCTTTTCTGTTGTTGTTGTTGTTTTATTTTTCCTAATCCCATTCTCTGTGGCGCCAGATATATCACAAGACCCTCTGTGGTACTTTGTACCGTGCAGAAATGTGTCCACAATGCTTTTCTGATCTCAGGACCACATCTCTGCCCCGACTCCACCCTCTAAATGAGAAGGGGACTTTTTTTTCACAGTGGGAAAAACCTGGCCTTTGGAGGTAGGCAGGCCTTGGTTTGAGTCTTTATCCAGCTTCTCTCCTAGTTGTAATTCTGTGGCTGTGACAAAATATCATGACAGAAAGCAATTTAGGGAAGAAAGAATTTATTTGGTTTTATAGTCCATTATTACAGGCAAGTCAAGGCAGAAACTTACAGCATTACATCAGCAGTCCAGAACAGAGAGGGAATAAGCGCATGCATGGATGCTTGCTTGCTCACTTGCTCACTAGTTGTTTTTGTTTTGTTTTGTTTTGACTTGTACAGAGCTCAGAACCCAGCCCAGGGAACAGTGCTGCCCACAGTGGGCTGGTTCTTCCTACATCACTTAACAACCAAGACAGTTCCCCAGAGATCTGGCCACAGGCCAAGTTTGTCTAGATAATTACTCATTAAGACTCTTTTCCCAGGTGATACCACATTGTGTTAAGTTGGCTATTAAAACTAACTAGCACAGCCTCTTATGAGGGGTTATGGCTTGGAGTAGATCTTTCTAAGATTCAACTTCATCGCTTGATGAGCCAGAGAAAACAGAAAGGAAAGGGAGAAGCCAGCCTCACTGTCTCTTTCAACAATCTGCCCCCAACAGCATAAAGACCATCCCCACCTCTTAAAGGTTGTAGCGCCTCCTAGGAGTCATGGTTGGGAACCAATCCTGTAACATAGGGATCTTTGGAGGATAGTACTCATACTTAAACCATAACAAGACCCTGTGTGCATGGTCCCTCCCTGATGAAACATCATGAGGCAATATGTGAAAACACATAGTTTCAGAGAGCTGAGTAGTTCCTCTCCCACCACATCCCAGCCCCTTCTGACCACCTGGAGTTCCCAGCCTCATTTCTGCTGCTGTGATAAGATACCCTGACAACATGCAGCTTGTGGGAGGAAGGATTCATTCCAGCTCACAGTTCTAGGTTACAGGTCATCATTCCAGGGACTTCAAGAAAGGAACTTCAAACAGCGCTATACCAAGAGCAGAGAGAAATGGATGCCCGTGTGCTCACTTGCCTGCTTGCTTATGCTCAGCTTGATCTCTCCACTTGAATGCAGTTTAGGACCCCATGCCCAGAGAATGGTGCCACTCACAGTAAGCTGGGTCTTCCTACAGCAATTAGTTTAATTAAGACAGTCCTCACAGACATGCCCACAGGACAATCCAATGCAGGCAATCCTTCATTGGGACTCTCTTCCCTGGTGATTCTGAGCTGTATCGAGTTGACAATTAAAGCTAACCATCACAGGGGTTGAGTGATGGCTCAGTGGTTAAGGGTGCGTACTGCTCTTGCAGGAGATAGAAGGTTGGTTCCCTGTATCCATGTTGGGCAGCTCACAATCACTTCTAACTCCAACTCCAGGGGACCTTATGCCCTCTGGCCACTGCAAGGACCTACACTCACATGCATATACTCACATACACACACACACACACACACACACACACACAAATACACATATTTCAAATTAAAGCAAGTCTTTAAATTGAAGAAAGAAAAGCTAACCTTTCTACTAGAATTCCTTAAACATACCTTTTACGGTAACTTAGCCCATAAATGTTTGTTTATTTATGGTACTGGGGATTGAACCCAGAACCTATGCATGCTAAGTAAGTACTCTACTACCAAGTTACACCCCTATCACCATAAATGTTTTTTGAAAGCTCACCATGTGTCCAGTACCACACTAGACACTAGAACAGCAGTTCTCAACCTGTAGATCACAACCCCTTTGGAGGTCAAATGACCCTTTCACAGGAGACTCCTAAGAGCACTGGAAAACACAGATATTTACATTACAATTCATAACAGTAGCAAAATCACAGTTATGAAGTAGCAACGAAATAATCTTATGGTTGGGGGTCACCACAACATAAGGAACTGTATTAAGGGGTCACAGCATTAAGCAGGCTGAGAACCAGTGCCCTAGAAAAAGACGAACCATCTCATGGACTGGGAACATGGCTCGATCAGTAAGGTGCTGGCCATGCAAACACGAGAATCTGAGTCCAGCTCCCAAAACCCATGCGAAAAGCCAGAGGTGGTGGTATGTATATACAGTGCCTGAGGAACAATACTTGACACTGACCTCTGGCCTCCACACACGGGAACACACACATATGCATGAATCTGCACACACAAGAACACACACAGCATTTTGTAGTTATACTCATAGCAGATTCAAAGCCCAAACTGTCGTTGTCCTATCTGTCTAGCTCAACTATCGCCTACTTCTAGAAACTTCTGAGCCACCGGGTAGGGTGGATTGCTTCTTCTTTTACACTGCCACAGCTTGCTGCCCTGTCCTCTGGGGAAGCCTCCTTACAACATCCTTTGTGTTTGCATTTTGGATGTGGTCCATGTTCCACTCTCGTGCTCAAAAAAAAAAAAAAACTCCTGGCAGCCCAAGTTCATGTTCTTCACTGTGTACTCATCCTCTGCACTGTAGGCACACACGGTGTTATTGGATTTGACTGTCTAGAGAGCAGGCATTTGTAGAGCCTGACAATCTGCTAGCCTTCCCTTCTCCCCCTCACTACAGTGTCTTCATAAGCTGCTTCTGAAGCACTGATTAAAAAGGAACGTAACCCTTTCCCCTCCGTGAGCCGGGAGTGGATCAGGAGTACTGAGATGCGCTCAGCGCAGGTCAGCCTGCTGATGGAAAGAGCACATCCAGGACTGCTCAGTGCACCACTACTTTAATTCCAGAGAAGGTCAGTCATTGCCAATCAAAGAAATGAATGAGGTGAGGTCTAAAGGGCAGAACAGATAATATCCAATTACGCAATCTGAAAGAACTTTATTAAATAAAAAAAAAAATGACCAGCAATCCCAGAGAGCTTTTCTCTTTCACTAGCTCTAACTGAAACACTTCTATTGGTAAAGACTTTTAAAGGCTTGGATATGACATGCTTGTATTTGTTCTGAGAATTCCTTATTGGTGGAGATGTGCCTTAGTTAGGGTTTCTATTGCTCTGAAGAGACGCCATGACCATGGCAACTCTTATAAAAAAAAGTATTTAACTGGGGCTTGCTTACATTCAGAAGGTTAGTCCATTATCATCATGGTAGGGAGTGTGGTGACATGCAGGCAGGCATGTGCTGGAAAGGTAGCTGAGAGTTCTACATCTTGGCAGACAGCAGGAAGAGAGAGAGACTGAAACCTCAAAGCCCACCCCTAGTGAAATACTTCTTCCAACAAAGCCACATAAATCCAACAAGGCCACATGCCCCTATGAGCCGGGAGGGGGGGGGGGAGGCATTTTTATTCAAGCCACCACAAGATGTAAACATCTACCTCATCCTCATAGGGTCCCCAACCAAAGTAGAATTTCACCAAAGCTCACTGTGGGAACCAGTGGGTTTATTGGGCTTACTTACAAAGCATGGGTAAAGGGCAATTTAAAGGGGCATAATGGACCACAAAGCACACATAGTAAAAGTCTTCACTTAGTGTGGATGATGACTTCCCCGTAGCTGAATAGATAGAGTCCCTCTTCCATTAACTTCTACCAGCCTGTATACTCTAGCACTTCCCAACCTGCAATTAGGGCAGGATTAGATATAAATGGCTAGGGAGAGTGGCTGGACTCGGGTGAGGGCCCAGTCGTCCTCCTCTCTGTAAGGGAAAGTCACAATCACTTGGATGGACTCTTGAAAGCAGGCACAGGTGATCTGTTGAAGAAAATAGAGGATCACGTCCTACAGTAGCATTTCCGTGCAAAAACTTTTTATGAGGACAAACTGCAGAAAAGTTTTAACCCTATAAAATAATAATAATAATAATAATAATAATAATAGTAATAATAATAATAGCTATTATTTATTAGGAATGTAACATGTTGAAACAATTAAAGTGGGGATATATTCATTTACTGAACACATAGAACAATCTAGAGGGAACATGTCTTTTCTGTATGAGAAGAGCAAAGCCCAGAGCAGTTAAACCCCTTGTCCACAGGTCACATGGCTGGAACGGATGCTCTATGATTCCAAAGTTAACATCTGGGGGCTGACTAAATGGCTCCACCCATAAAGGACTTGCTGTGCAAGCATGAGGACCTCTGTTTGGCTCTGCAAAACCCACGGGGGAAAAAAAAAGATGTGGTGCCTCACACCTGCAGTCCCGGCACTGAGGAGGCAGAGACAGGAGGTTCCCTGGAGCTTCCTGTTCAGCCAGTCTAGCTACTCACCAAGATCTAGGTTCAGTGAGACACTGTCTCAACAAAATAAAGAGCAATTGAGGAAGGCACCCAGTGTTAACCTCTGGCCTCCAGATGTACATGTATGTACACATGTGCACATATACACATAAGACACACAAGTTAACATCTTACTTAGCCCTCTGAATCGACTATTTCCATGTTCCTAATGTTCCCAGACTGTGTTTATCTTTGTACTTTTGTGCTACCCCAAAAATGTTTCCTGGGTCTGTTCAATGTCTGTCTCTATGCACTGCGCTAATTCTATCCAAGCTAGCTGGCCTGTACCACCATGCGACTGTCCCATGGACCTCTCTGCCTCTATCCTTGCCCACCACAAAAACCTCACTCAGGCAAATATCAGGTCCCACCATTTCTCTGGTCAAACTCTCCAAAGCTTCCCATTGACCTAAGAATACAGCCCTGGGTGGAACCGTAGCTATGAAACCAACCACAATCAGACTCCTTCTTGAGTCTCAGATCATGTGATCCTTCATCTCCCCCAACACAACACTCTCTGGCTCCCTTCTTCTTCCTCCCCAGTCCTCTAGACATGCAATTGCTGCTTACTTTCCTGATACATCAGTCTCATGTGCCTTTTTTCACCTTCTAGAACATCCCTGAGACATTCCCATCTTCTAACAAGAGGACCGCCTACCACATGTATGTGACTGCTCCTAGGTAGATGTGAATGGACGTCTCTTGACCTCAGGCAGGGCACTACGTTGGTTACTTTTTGTGGCTGTGATAAAACACCATGAACTAAGGTGACTGTGGAAGGAAGGGTTCATTTGGGCTCCTGAATTCCAGGGAGCAAATCCACACTGATGAGGAACACAGGGCAATAGGCAGCCAGAGCAGGAAGCTGAGAGAACACGTCTTCAGTCACACATAGAAAGCAGAGAAAGTGATCTGGAAGTTGAGCAAGGCAGTGAAATCCCAAAGCCTGCTCCCAGTGACTAAGGTCACACCTCCTAAGGTTTCCATAACCTCCTCAGAAGCCCAATCAAGTGTTCAAATACCTGTGCCTATGGGATCATTGCTAATTCCAACCCCTGCAGGCATCAACAATAGATCAAAGAAACCAGTGAGTATCTTAGTGAACCAATGAGTTTCCTGGGGTGGCTTTCAGGACATGATTGACTCAAAGGCAACAGTATCCACCAAAAATCCCGCTCCAGCATGGATGCAAACTCACAAAATCTGTGTCCCTAGAGTTCCATACATATCTTGTAAGCAGCTTGATTGGTCCAAGAGACCCCTCCCCTGCCATTGTTTACTATTTGTATAAATTTGCAAAGGGATTTTATGAATCTTTAAACGTTCAGCTTTCTGAAACTAAAAGAAGTTGTGTTTATTTCCTGAGTCTTAGGATCTTTCCTCCTCCCTTCAGGTTAGAGTGTTTCAGTTCAGAAGAAATCTCTTCGTTCCAGAAGAGATCATTCCACAACAAATATCCCATATCTCCCAGCCATTCTCAATCCTGCATTATATTTTATTGTCTGGATTAGTTGAAGCTCTTTCGATAAACAAAATTGGGTATGTAAGTGTGGAAGAGAAAGAGGCAGATAGGCAGACAGACAAAGACAGAGACAGAGAGAAAGAGACAGAGACAGAGATTCCTTGTGTTAATTGGCTGACATAATTATGGAGGCTGAGAAGTTACACTACATGCCATCCACAGGCAGGGGGGACAAGAACAACATCATAATTCAGTCAAGACCCACTGGCTTGAGAACCAAGAACAACTCCGTTAGTATAACTCTCTACACTCAAGAGGCCAAGAAAAAAGAATTCTGGAGCCTTAGGAAATGAGATGGGGTGGCTAGCTCAAAGAAAAAGAGAGGAAATACATTCTTTCTCTACCTTTGTGTTCTACCTGTGCTCTCGGTGGACTCTGGCAGACCCACAGCAGACCCCAGAGAACAGAATGGTTCCCACCTACACCAGTAGGGACATATCTTCATTACCCACCAACTGACTCTTGCAAAACTCCACCACAGAAGCACCAGAGATAACATTTTCCTAGCTATCTAAGCTTTTCTTCACCTAGTCCAGTTGCCTGTAAGATTAAACAACTCATCTTTATCTAAAATGATAGCGATTTCTGCTTTAAATAATTGTTATTATCTCCTAATCCTCACCCTCTAGATGGATCATCAAATGCACTAATGTCTCCAGCACTTGAAAGAATAAATGGTGCAGACTAGATGGTTATGGAGTCAATTAATCTCCATCTAACACCTGTGTCTCCCTCAAACCCCAAGTTAGAGAACAACCAAAGTTGTAACCGAAAAACTGAGTTAGACAAATCTTCCCAGCCATCTCAGCTAAACCCTTCATGTCTCTCTGCACCCTTAGAACAGTTAGCAATAGCTTTTGTAACTGTCCATCTCCCACACCAGGTCATGGCCTCCTCTGCCTTTCATTACTCTGTCCTTGTTCTCCAAGACAGCCTAATAAACAAGCAGCAATACATGTTTGTTAAATCAATGAACAAATGAATTGTTTACCGTGGGGCAGGCATCCTGTGAGTGGGAGCAGGTGGGGGTGTTTGTGCAGGTCAGTGGTCAGTGTCAGGTGTCTTGATCACTCTGCACCTTAGTATTTTGTCACACAGTCTCTCACTAAGACAGGAGCTCACCGATTTTACAGGGCTGTGGCCAACAAGCCCCAGGGATCCTTCTCTCCTGCTCCCTGTAATCTTACAGCCTCAGTCCTGAGATACTAGGCGCACCCAACTTTTCACATGATCCTGGGGATCAAACTTGAAGCCTTCTATTTACTTGTACAACAAGTACTTTATTTATCAACTAAGCCAAACTCCAAGCTCTGTTTTTATTGTTTTTATAGACGTAATTCATGTCCAATTGAAGGAGCATCTCTGAATACATTTAGAAGAAACTGCATGAAAATAAAAGACGTTTTAATGTGATTAAATCACTACCAATCCATGAAAATTCTTTAATGAGTATAGGATTTTATTGGGGGGGGGTTAATTCATGATACAGAAAACTCACAATACAGGAAATAGAGATTGAGGCATGGTCCAGTGCTGTTCTCTGAAGAGCTCTGCCCTGATCTGCACCAGCATCCAAGACCACGAGGTGGCGAAGAGAGGGCAAGCACATACATCATCCCAGGTCTTAAGGGGTCCCCATCTGGGCCACGCCCCAGGGGGAGAAGGTACCTAGCAGTTACCTGCTGCCTCACTAGTGCTCCAGGGTAAGGCACAGACAACCACCCCTACAATCTTTGAATTTGTTTACAGAGTCAGTCTTGAAGCTTATATTGAGGCCAGGCCTGGTAAGGGTCTATTATTGGAAGGAAGGAACATTATAATAATGGGCAATGAGGCTTAGAAATGATTAAGTCCTTATTAGATGACTAACAGCATCAGATGAAGGATGCTTAGCAGACATGTATATCCCAGGAAGCTATCTACTTCCATGAGACACCAGCAAGCCAGTAAAGCCTTGCCCAAAAGACACACACTTCTCCAAGGCAACTGGGTGGCTAGATTCCCCTAGATTCTCCGGCTACCTCCAGCATAGAATATGCACTCCAACAAATTCCAAATGCTTGAGTCTGCTTAGCCTTGACAGTTCTTTCTTTGGCCCTGTAAATCCATCTTTGAAGGCTTTTCCATCCTTTCCATCTTGAAGGTAGTCTCTGAAGATGCCCGATCCCCCCATAGTTGGGCTGAGTTTCTAGGCTGTCTTAGAGAACTCTGGAGATATCTAACTATTGACCGTGCTCTGCCTATATTGTAACGGTCTTCAATTTCCATTTGTCATTTATTAAATTCCAGTTGCTCCAGCAAAGAAAGACCCCTTCTCGCGTGACACCCCTCCCATTTCCTGGATCTTTATTTGAGTTGTTGATAGAAATTTCCCCCTGTTGATCAATTTTGATCTCATTTTTTGGACAACAGCATGCAGTAAATAATTCTTGTCTCTAAGATCGTACTGACTCTCCCTAAATTGCATTCTCTGGAGGAACAGCCTCATTTCTCCCAGTTGAGTCTATTTAGTCGATACAGGGTCAAAAGGCCTGGGATATTGAGATTTATGGGAGCTCCTGCCTACAGTTCCATAGCAAATTCCTCTAATACGTCTATACACATTACAGAGCTGGATTCTGTTTTTCCGGTCTTTCCAACTGCAGGTGTTGACAAAAAGAGCTATCACTTTGCCAGCACCACACCCTGCTAAATTCTGTATTTGGAACATGGATTGCTGGGAGATTTGTGTTTGAATTTTCGCTTGATTGTTTCTGCTCAACTTTGTGAGTTTAGTATTTGCTTCCTTTTGGAAGAAGGCAGTGGAAAATTGCCTTTTTTTTTTTTTTTTGGTGGCTTCTTACAGACTTAGTGTCTTGCCAAAGCAACAGATCCTAATCTCAGCCCTTCCAAGACCAGACACTCAGAGACCACATATCATCGTTCTATCATCAAATATTATCTCATATTTATCCTCATCAATTTCCTTTCTGTTCAGATAGGAGAGTGAGTAAGAGAGGGATTGTCACATCCTACAGAGTCTTCCTTATGGTCAGAATTCTAGAATCTTCCATCAGATTGGTAACAAAAAGGCAGAATTAAGGATGGGGTGCTGCTGTGTACACTTTCCCCTGTGGTACATCATTATATAATATGCTAAAGGACCACATCCTGAGATCATGTCATAAAGTAGACTTGTGCAAACATCATAATCCAGAAACTTCTGGAAACATGGTAAATCAATATACTCAACAACTCTTCAAAATATTATCAAGCTAACAAACAACTCAAAATAGTCTAAATAGTATTTCTAATGAATGAAAAAAAAAATCCTTATACCTCTAAGTTTAGTTGAGGATCTGAGTCATATTTAATGGAATGGTCTGTAAATAAGGCTTCATTTGTATCAAGATCTGATTTTTTAGCATTGAGAGAAAGGGAAGAATATTATCATCTTTATTGCAATGGCCAAGGCTCAACTCAACCTAACACGTATTTCCTAAGCACTTACTATGATGAGTATGTACAGGATGATATAGACACAAAAACGCATGTGGCAGTCTGAAACTTCAAGGAGTCCCCAATCTATATAGAGAAACAACAATAAGTAATTAAATACAATTTAAATGTGAGATAGTAGGTGTAGGCATAGGAAGGTACAGAACATGTGGACGGTCTTTTCACCCAAGAGGAGAGTTCTAAAGAAGCAACAATTAGAACTAACATTTAGACTCACAGTCTAAGAAGTTTATAATCTTTGCCCAAAGTGAACACAGTAGATTAGGTCTAGTAAAACATTTTTAAAGTTATCTTCAGAGGTCATGAGGATAAAGATTATGAAAAAAATTAAGATGAGTACTTGAATTCTCAAAGCATAAAATCTTTGTGTGTGTGTGTGTGTGTGTGTGGGTGTGTGTGTGTGTGTGCGTACTTGGTAGAAATATCCAGAACCAACATAGAGAGATAACTACTCCTGTAAGATATCCTCTAACATACATACACACACACACATACATACATAAATGTAAAATTAAATTAACACTCAGAATGAGGGGCAAATGGATTACCACCAATGAATATATTAAAATTAAAAATTGACAATCTCTTATGGATATTTTAAGGAGATTGCAATAAATCAATGCTTTCAAAGCTCAGAAGGAAATGTTACTTTGAACACAGAAGTCAATACCAAGTCAAGTTCAAGGGCAAATTAAAAGACACTTTCAGATATGTATTAACTCATGAAGTTTACTTCCACAAACACTTTCTGAAATAGCTGTTGAGAAGACTCCACCAGAACAATGTTAAGAAAAATAAACTAAATGTATGATAGAAGATTTGAACTAGAGGGATGATGACTCCATGGTTAAGAATACTTGCTACTTTTGTAGAGGACCCAGGTTTGGTTCCCAGCTCCTACATGCTACAAACTTTTGTAACTCTAGCTCCAGGGGATCCAACGCCCTCTCCTAACCTCTGCAGCACCAGGCGTAGGCATATATGATGTACAAACATGCATGCAGGCAAACACATACACATAAAGAAAGAATAAAAGTGTGTGTGTGTGTGTGTGTGTGTGTGTGTGTGCGTGTATGATTACAAAAATAGTATTATCAACTAAAAACAATGAAATAAAACCCAGGCTAAGAGTAGGCCTAAAAGACTCCAGGGAAGTTAAAAAGCAGTTATTTTTAAAAGCTGAATATACCTGATTTATCCACGTTCTATGATTCATGAGTTGTCTTCAGCAATAGGATCTTATCCTCGGGTTTTGGAGAGTGACCAAGAGCACTGGGAATAGCTTGTGATGTTTGGGAGTCTGTGGGTCCTCAGTGGCCCACAGCTTCAAAGACAGTCCTCACTAGCATGCTTTATTTGTTAGCCTGTGGTGTCTAGGAGGGAGATGGTTGCCCCATTATAGGGTAACTCTGCTAACTCTTATTTTTTTAAAGAAGAAAGAGTTTGTTGGGAGGCTTGCAGTTTCACAAGGCAAAAGGCCAAGACGATCATTTTGGGGAGCATAGCAGCAGGCAGATATGGAGCTGGAATAGGAGCTGAGAATTTACATCTTTTTTTTAATGGAGTTTTTTTCATAACACATTCTGATTATGATTTCCCCTACCTTGGCTCTTCCCAGATCCTCCTCCAAACCCCACGCACCTAAGTCCATACCTTTTCTTCCTCTTTCTCTCATTAGAAAAAAAAAAAGACATCTTAACAATAAGAAGAAGATAAAGCAAAAACAAACAAAAAGAGCTAGAGAAAAAGCACAAGAAACACATATAGACCCATATATTTGCATACACAGAAATACTGTAAAAGCACAAAACTGGAAACCATAATATATAAGCAAAGGACTTGTGAGGTTAAAAACAAATTCCCAGAGACAAAGAAAAAGAAAGCCTCCAAAAATACCATTGAGTTGGTTTTGTATGGGTATGGAGCCTGTCCTTAAGTGTGCTTTGTATACCCAATGAGACTCCACTAAAGAAAACAAGTCTGCCTTTCCAAACAGTCGTCAGTTGAAGACAGCTTCTGGGTTAGGGATGGGGCTTTTGTCTACTTCCCCTTTCAGTGCTGGGACCCCATCTGGCTTAGACCTGAGCAAGCCCTGTGCATGCTGACACAGTCTCTGTGAGTTCATACATGTATCAGACCTGATGTGTCTAGAAGACCATGTTTCCTTGGTGTCTACCATCCCCAGGGGCTCTTAACACCTCTTCTGACTCATTCCCTGAGTCCGGAGGGGAGGGATTTGATGGAAACATCCCACTTAGGGCCGAATGTTCCAAGGTCTCTCACTCTCTGCACATTGTCTAGTTGTGGGTCCCTGCATTTTTTTTTTATAATCTACTACAGGAAGCTTCTCTGATGATGGCTGAGCAAGACACTGATCTGTAAGTATAGCAGAATGTTATTAGGAGTCATTCTATTGCTACGTCCCTTTAGCAGAATAGTCATATTTGGTTTTCCCATAGGTCCATAGTCTCAGTTTCTTGGCCACCAGAGCAGCGTCAGGTTTGAGCTCCATCTCACGAAGTGGTTGGTTACTCTCACAACTCTCGTGCCTCTACTGCACCAGCCTACCTATCAGGTAGGTCACCATTGTAGATCAGAGGGTTGGTGTTTCTGTTCCTTGTCTGGTAGTGTCCAGAGAACCTTCCAGTGCCACTAACACTAATAAAGTCTCGAGGCAGGCACCAGCTCAACTTCTCTGTGTTCAATTAGTTATATTTTTGTTGTCTTCAGTGACAGGACCTTAACATCAGTTTGTGGAAAACAACCAATAGCCTTAGCAATACTCTGGGTCATCTAGGGGTTTCTATGAGGCCCCTTCAGCCTACAACTCAATTAGATGTAATCCATTACCAGCAATGGAGGTTTAATTTGGTGCCAAGGGATGTCTAGTTGGGGCTTTGTTTCCCTGTTATTTGATGATTACAATTTAGCTTTCTTTCATATATGTATATATTTTTTCTTTTCTTTTTTTACTTACTTAATTTTTTTCATTTTACATACCAACTACAGTTCCCCCTCCCATCCCTCTTCCCATCCCCCCCTTACCTCCCCAGCAACCTACCCCCCATCCACTGCTCCTAAAAGGTAAAGCCTCCCATGGGAAGTCAACAAACCCTCATATGTACAGTTGAGGCAGGACCAAGCACCTCCCTACTATATCAAGACTGACCAAGGCATCCCACCATAAGGAATGGGCTCCAAAAAGCCAGCTCATGCACCAGGGATAGATCCTGATCCCACTGCCAGGGGCCCCCTCAAGTAGACCAAGCTACACAACTGTCTCTCACATGCAGAGGGCCTAGTTTGGTCCCATGTAGGCTTCACAGCTGTCAGTCTAGAATTCATGAGTTCCCACGAGCTTAGTTCATTTGTCTCTGTAGATTTCCCCATCATGATCTTGACCCCACCTTGCTCATATAATCCCTCCTCCCTCTATTTGACTGGACTCCCTGAATTTGGCTTTGTGCTTGGCTGTAGATCTCTGCATCTGCTTCCATCAGTTACTGGATGAAGGCTCTCTGATGACAGTTAGGGTATTCACCAATCTGATTACAGGGGAAGGCCAGTTCAGGCAACCTCTCCACTATTGCTAGTAGTCTTAGCTAGAGTCATCCTTGTGGATTCCTGAGAAATCCCTAGCACCAGGTTTCTCCCTAACCCCATAATGGCTCCCTCTATCAAGATATCTCTTTCATTGCTCTCCTGCTCTGTTCCTTCCCCAGCTCTACCATCCCATTCCCTCATGTTCTCATCCCCTATCCTCTCCCTTCTACTACCCCCTTGCCCCCAGTTTACCCAGGAGATCTCATCTATTTCACTTTCCCAGGGCGATCCATGCATCCTTTTTAGAATCCTCATTGTTAGCTAGCTTCTCCAGAGCTGTGGGTTGTAGTCTGGTTATCCTTTGCTTTATATCTAGTATCCACTTATGAGTGGGTACATGTCATGTTTGTCTTTCTGAGTCTGGGTTACCTCACTCAGGATAATATTTTCTAGTTCCATTCATTTGCCAGAAAATTTCATGACGTCATTGTCTTTTACAGCTGAGTAATACTCCATTGTTTAAATGTACCACATTTTCTTTATCCATTCTTCAGTTGAGGGGCATCCAGGTTGCTTCCAGGTTCTGTCTATTACAAATAATGCTGCTATGAACACGATTGAGCAAATGTGGTACAATTGGGCATTCCTTGGGTATATACCCAAGAGTGATATCATTGTGTCTTCAGGTAGATTGATTCCCAACTTTCTGAAAAGTTGCCATACTGATTTCCAAAGTGGCTGTACAAGTTTGCACTCCCACTAGCAGTAGAGGAGTGTTCCCCTTGATCCACATCCTCTCCAACATAAGCTGTCCTCAGTGGTTTTGATCTTAGCCATTCTGACAGATGTAAGATGTTATCTCAGAATCATTTGATTTGCATTTCCCTGATGACTGAGGATGTTGAGCAATTCTTTAAATATCTCTCAGCCATTTGAAATTCTTCTGTTGAGAATTCTCTGTTTAGATCTATATCCCATTTTTTAATTGGCTTATTTGGTATTTTGATGTCTAGTTTCTTGAATTCTTTATATATTTTGGAGATCAGCCATCTGTCAGATGTGGGGTTGGTGAAGATTTTTCCCGTTCTATACATTGTTTTTTTGTCTTATTTACCATGTCCTTTGCCTTGGAGAAGCTTTTCAGTTTCAGGAGGTCTGTGGGAGTCCACAAAGATTCCAACTTGTGGTTTGTTTCTATTTTGACTTAAAGTCAGAGAGTCAGAGTTTATGTTGCTCTCCAGGGCTGCATAATAGGTTTCTTGCCATTTGGTTTGATGTTGGTTGTTGACTTGCTGCATATTGCCTTTATTATGTTTAGGTATGTTCCTTGTATCCCTGATCCAAGACCTTTATCATGAAGGGGTGTTGAATTTTGTCAAAGACTTTTTCAGAATCTAATGAGATGATCATGTGGTTTTTTTTTTCTTTCAGTTTGTTTATATGGTGGATTACATTAACAGATTTTCATATGTTGAACCATCCCTGCATCTCTGGGATGAAACCTACTTAATCGTGGTGGATGATTTTTTTATGTGCTCTTGGACTCAGTTTGCCAGTATTTTGTTGAATATTTTTGCATCAAAATGTTCATGAGGGAGATTGGTCTGTAATTCTGTTTCTTTGTGTATCTTTGTTTGGTTTTGGTATTGGTATAACTGTGACCTCATAAAAGGAGTTTCAAAAAACTCAAATGGTTTTTTGTTTTAACTGTCCCTCCTTGTATTCCCTCTCTTACCCATCTCTCTTCCTTCCCTGTTTGATTTTCCTGCTACAGTCCCCCCACCCCCCGCCAATTGTTCATAACTATCTATTCTACTCCCCTCCCTAGGAAGATCCTTCCCTTCCCAACTAGTTCCTTACTCTATAATCAATCTGTGTGATTATATGGATTGTAGCCTGTTTATCAAAGACTTAAATGCTAACATTCACATATAAGCAAATATATACCATATTTGTCTTTTGGGATTTGGGCTACCTCTCTCAGGATGATTTTTTTTCCTAGCTCCATCCACTTACCTGCAAATTTTATGATTTTAGTTTGTTTTAACAACTGAATAATATTCCATTGTATAAATGGACCACATTTTCTTTACCCATTCATCCACTGATGGACAACTAGGCTGTTTCAAATTTCTGGGTATTATGGATAGAGTAGCATTGAACATAGCTGAGCAAGTGTCTCTGTAGTAAGATGTAGAGTCCTTTGAGTATATGCCCAAGTGTGGCACAGATGGATTTTGAGGTAGATCTATTCCCAGATTCCTAAGGAACAATCACACTAATTTCCATAGTGTCTGTATAAGTTTGCACTCCCACCAGCAATGGATGAGTGTGTTAACTCTTTTCATATGTGAGTATATATATTAGAAAGCTTCTACTGTAGTAGGTTTCAGTAGTGGTACAAACATCATGGGAGAAAATAACCACTTTCTGATGGGATCTAATTCCATGCCACAAGAAAAATCTGTACTTGGTACCAATACTGGGCCATCAACCTTTGGCCAGACAAGTCATATACCCAAGAGGAGAACCTACAATTATTACCCTGCCTAAATGAACATAGTTTTAAAACAATTCCTAATGACTTGTGGCTATACTCATAAATTAGTATATCTGTCAACACTCATCAGAGACACTTCTTGCAGCATAAGACAATACAGAGACTCACAGTTGGTAAAGGTGCAAAGAATAAGAGACTGTTGACATTCAGCCCTTAATTGGACATCCATACAGCAGGACAGTGTTACATAAAAAGGTACAGTAGTTGTGACAGCATGCACAAGACCTGAGCAAACTCAAGCCAGACAAAATCCCAGCTTGGGGAGAGGAGATGAGCATAAAATCTGCCCCCTACATGAGAAGCTATTGGCAACTGATAGCTGCTGAGAGAGGGAATGTCAGTTTTTCTTTAAGGATATAGTCTCTGGTAAGTCAACCACACTGCAGTGACAGGCCACCCATCCAAAAATGGATGGGCAGCATTAAATTAGACTTGGTGGGTTAAAAAAAAAAGAGGATACAATATGTTGAGTGGGTAGGGAAGGGAAAGTGGATTTGGGAAGGGTTGAAAAAGGAGGTGAATGTGCTCAAAACACTTTGTATGAAATTCTAGAAAAACTAATTTTAAAAAACAGAAAATAAACAAATAGAGACAAAAAACTAAACACAGCCAGCAAGATGACTCGGTGGGTAAAGGCACTTGCCACCAGAGTTGATGACCTGAGTTCAGTCTCCAGGACCCACAGGTGGAAGGAGACAGTCAACTCCTCAAGGTTGTCCTCTGACCTCCACACATTCACATACACACACAAACAAATGAGTAAGTGTAATTTTAATTTTTTAAAGCTATAGCACCATGATAATTTGAAAAATCAAGAATCCTGACAGATTCAGGAAAAAAATATTTCTACCCCACCATCTTCGGCTAATCTCCCCTGAGCAAGAAAATACCAGGAAAAGTATCTAAGAACCTGATTTTTATAGAGAGAGATAAAAAAAACATTATTTTAGGAGGGTATATGGCTCATAAGCTTTGAACTAAACTGAAAATGTTTCTGCACCTTGACTAAACAAATGCTAAAGGTAAATTAGCACTGTACATAAAGATATTGGTTTTTAAATTATATTAAAACCTCACTTTCCCCCTTAATCTCATTCTTCTCTTTTCTTCCCATTCCATCCTGAATAATTCAATCCAAAAGCCACAGACAAAAGAGAAGCTTTCAAAGCCCAAGTGAGTATCAGAGATTTACAGGGCACACAGGACACTCCCACGTGTGTAAGGGAGGAGACAGACGAGAGTCCCTGGAGTGGTGTGTTGGAATTTGGGTACAAGGAGGAAGGCATTTTCAAGAGAAGGAGGGGTCAGAGGCTGAGCACAGTGTATGCTTCTAGAACTGGGGTGCGGCAAGAAGAGGGCTGGTGCAGAGAAGGCAGGAATTAGCTGGGTGAGGGGGTCACTTCATGCTCGTGCAAGCAGCAGCCCAGCCCATGGTGTCTGGATCTGAGCAGTAAAGGACATCACCTGTGTAGAAAAGTGTTCCAGCATGAGGTGGAGGAGACATGTAGGCAGAGGACTGGGTCAGCAAAAGATGCATGAATGGTGTCCTCAAGGATGTGAGGAGCTCCTGCGTAGCCCAGGAAGTGGCCCGTGCCAGCCCAGCTCCCAAGCAGGATTAAAAAGGGTCTAGGCATGGAATGGGCAATAGTCATGAAAGGGGACACACAGAGACTGAGCAACCAATACAATACATAACACAAGAGAGATGGGGGGGGGGGAATCAGAGCCCTCACTACCACACGGGAAGCTACAAGGGCAGAATCTGTATGAACCAAAAAGTCTGTGGGATTGGCCTGGGATTAGTGACATCAGCATGAACTCTTGGTCTTCAGTGCTCAAAGCCGAATACTGAAACATATACAGACATAAACGTGTGTGTGTGTGTGTGTGTGTGTGTGTGTGTGTGTGTGTGTACATATGCTGTTCTGTCCACTGGGT
The DNA here is from genome assembly GCF_949786415.1 of Peromyscus eremicus. Taxonomy (NCBI): domain Eukaryota; kingdom Metazoa; phylum Chordata; class Mammalia; order Rodentia; family Cricetidae; genus Peromyscus; species Peromyscus eremicus. Next base: position 63,561,710 of record NC_081431.1, read on the forward strand.
GGGCCTGGACTAATGGCACCCCTATAGCACTTACACACCTGGATCCAGATTTTGATTTCTAAATAACATTTTCAGAGGATTAGGGATGAAGAGGCAGGGGGGTGGGGAAAAATGAGAGAGGAGGGAAGGAAAGAAAATAAAAGGGAAGAAATGGAGAGGGGAAAAGAGGAAAGGAGATAAATGACTAACCTTTGAAAATAATGGGATCTAGGGGCAGGTGAGAGAAAATGTAAATGTGCCTAGAACATCATACCAGAAGTATGGAAGTGTTCACCAAATGGTATAGGTATATCAAAAGGCCATAGAGATGAGTTTGAAAGGGCTTCTGCTTGCCCAATCTAAAACAATTTGAGTGTCACAATCTTGACAGGAATGAATTATAACTTATTTAATAAAACAGGAATCCATATCCAATACAGATGATGGACGGATGGGTGGATGGATGGATGGATGAATGGACAGATGGACGGACGGATGGATGGGTGGATGGATGGATGGATGAATGGACAGATGGACGGACGGATGGATGGATGGATGGATGGATAGATGATGGGTGGATGGATGAATGGATGGATGGATGGATGATGGGTGGAGAGATGGATGGATGGATGGATGGATGGATGGATGGATGGATGGACGGATGGGTAGATGGATGAACAGATGGATGGATGGATGGATGGATGGATAGATGGATGGATGATGATGGGTGGATAGATGAATGGTTAGTGGATGGGTGAGTTCATGGTGGACAGATGGACAAACAACTGAAGAAATCCTTATTTAATAAAGAAACACTGTTTTCAGGGATGATGAAACATCATATAAGGAATTTTATCTCAAACAGTTCTCTATACTACTTAGATTTCTTTAATTTTAAAATTATTTCCACAAACTACCTCCTAGTTCCGAATACACTAGATGAGGATGTAGCTAGAGTTTTCCTGCCTGGCCCACAGTCAGGGCAAATCTTTGTCACCCACCAGTCCCACAGCCGCTCAGACCCGACCAAGTAAACACAGAGACTTATATTGGTTACAAACTGTATGGCCGTGGCAGGCTTCTTGCTAACTGTTCTTACAGCTTAAATTAATCCATTTCTATAAATCTATACCTTGCCACATGGCTCGTGGCTTACCGGCATCTCCACATGCAGCTTGTCATCATGGCGGCTGGCAGTGTCTCCCTGACTCAGCCTTCCACTTCCCAGCTTTATTCTCCTCCTCCCCCCTTATCCCACCTATACTTCCTGCCTAGCCAATGGCCAATCAGTGTTTTATTTATTGACCAATCAGCAACACATTTGTCATACAGAACATCCCACAGCATGAGGATTTAGGACACCTCCTATGTGCTCTATCTTAAAGGGGACAGAAAGGAAGACAGTATGGGAGACACTAAAGAACTGAGCATTTTTAGGTTCTTAAACACATTGACGGGTTAATCTGATGCAGCTGTTGCACACATCTGTAATTCTAGCGTTTGGGAGGTTAAGTCAGGAGGATCACCACATCTGAGGGGAGACAGGGCTGCATAGTGAGACCTTATCTTTAAAAAAAAAAAAAGCCGGGCGGTGGTGGCGCACGCCTTTAATCCCAGCACTCGGGAGGCAGAGCCAGGCGGATCTCTGTGAGTTCGAGGCCAGCCTGGACTACCAAGTGAGTCCCAGGAAAGGCACAAAGCTACACAGAGAAACCCTGTCTCAAAAAACCAAAAAAAAAAAAAAAAAAAAAAAAGCAAATGTCATATGCAAAACATTCCACTTCTAAAAGCTAAAGTAGGGGTACTGATGTGGTTCCGTGGGCAAAGTGCTTCCTGCACATGCATGCGGGCCTAAGTTTAGATTCCCCAAGCACACATAAAAGTCAACACAGTAGCACATGCATCTGTCATCCTATGGGGAGGTGGGATGTGAAGACAGGAGAAGGCCCAGAAATTCATGGGCCTGGTAAAGGCAGCGTCTCTAGCTGCTTCAAACAAGGTAGAATGTGAGAACCAGTCCTCCAGGTTGTTCTCTGACCTCCATAGGCATACCATAGTATGCACACAGAAAGAAAGGGGGAAGAGGGAGAGAGGGAGGAAAAAGAAAGGAGAGAGAGAGAAGGAGGAGCAGGAGGAGGAGGAGGAGGAGGAGAGAATTATATCCTCCATGAGCTGCCTCCTCTCCTCAGTCACCCTCAACTGCTCTCTAAACGTGTTTGCATCATACCTTAATGACCATCATCTAAGCATATTGTATTTTAAAAACAACCATAAAGAAGGAGTTAGAGAATCATATTACCCCAGGGATCTAACCTCCCTTTTTGAGCTATATCCTGGCCTCCAAATATTGTCCCTGCAAATCTTAGCATCCAAGTCCCAATGCCTAACAAGATCCCTGATGTAGTACCCCAGGAGGCTGGCATCAGAGTTTCTGGGTGCCAGGAAATGCCACCCAAGGAGCTACACCACAGTGGTTTAGTCCCAGTCAAACTGATTCCTTCTGCCCTGCTGAAAAAGATGGTTCTCACAGGCTCCGCCTCTTCCTAAATCCAACAACAAGCCATTGCCTCAAGAAAAGCAGGCCAGGAAGCTCTTACTGGAAGATTCTATTTCCAGATAGCACCTACACACACACACACACACACACACACACACACACACACACACACACACACGTATTGGTTACAACTGGGGTGTGAGCGAACAGCGATGATAAAGTTCTTCCCTGAAGACAGAGAGTTTCCATTTGCAGAAAAATGAAGCAGGATGAGAAAGGGATGGAAAGAACCAGCCGCCTGTCCCTTGGGCGAGGTTAACAAAATCAGTTAAAGCCACCATTTCAAGGTTAAGGCAGGAGAGAAGCACATGGGGTGCTATAAATATGGTGTCCCTTTGGGCACCGAGGCACAGATTACGCCGAGCCCAGGGCTAAGTGGGATGCACAGTGGGTACCCATCACTGTAGAGGCTGACGGACTGACAGGCAGACAAATATGAAATGTAAGACTCATAGCCAGCCCCTGCCCTGGGTGAAATCCCATTAAAACACACATCAAAGTTCTTATGGAAGGAATGGAAAGTTAAACACAGAGAAGCAGCCAGCCTGGGGGCTGAGAAAGGATGGCTGCAGCCTGATGTGGGAAAAACAGAAGAGTTAGTGTACTACTAATGGCTCCAAGCTCCCACCAAGGCCTGGTTCTCTAACCCCACCCAAGGGTCATGGGGACTAAAAGGCATCCTGATCCACAGCCTTGGTGTAGGTGCATGAGACATCTGTAATAATACAAGAGCACGTGCTTGCCCTGTACCGTGCATTTACTAAGGGCTCTGTGCATGGTCTTCCACTTCCTTGTTTCAGATTGGGTGAAGCAGGTGCCATCAACTCCACTTCCTAGAGGCAGAAACATAGCTCAGATGAGTTCAGTTGTCCATCTGCAATCAAAGTTGGTCTGGTAGCATCCTGATTTCAACCCCAGTACCCAACTTAAATAAAAATAAATGAAAGCTGGGCATAGTGGGCACACTTATAAGGCTCTCCTAGCCTAAGCAGGGAGTGCTAGCTCCAGATAAGTGTTCCTGTCTCAAAAACTAAAGTAGACAGCACCAGAGGAACAGCACTCAAGGTTGTTCTCTGGCTTCTACATACACCTGAACACAGAAGCACACACATACATAAATACCATTAAAAATATCACACAGTGGGTGACATGGGTTTTAGCCCACATTATTTTATTATTTCAAACTCTCAAGTTGCTGTCTTGGCTCTGGCAACATCACAGGTCCTGCTCGTTAGTCACAAATCCACAGCTGTGGGTCCATCTGAGCCTGGCCTCTACCTCACACCCCTCTAGGGAGCTACGCTCCTCGTAACCATTACTGCCAATCCATTTTCAGCCCACAAGACAAACACAGTGGGCACCTTGGTTAGTGATGGCAGAAGAGGAAGTGGCCAGCAAATGCCACTTTTTTAGTAGGGAGACCGAAAGTCCTTCAGTGGGAAAAGGACACTGCTAACCCCCTTTGTTCTATGTGTCCATTCTCATATTCCCATGACCACCCAGAAAAGCTCCCCCAGCAGCCACACTGTGAACATACGTCGTGAACACACACATGCACACATAAAGCTGAGCATGCACCTCTCGCTTGGTTCCTGAGGGGCTCAAGATGAAGGGGGATCTTAGCAATAAACCTCCATCCAACCAAGGCCTTCACTTCCCTCAGCCACCTACAGAACACCCCTTCTAGCACACAAATTTTAACTCAAAATGTGGGGACAGACACATAAATTAAACTACCGACATTATGGTATCCAATGTCAAGGTTTGAAAAGAAGGAAACTGTCAGCTCTACTCAGCTCTGGATTATTGGAATTTGCACAAGTATTTATCATAGTTTTGAGAGTTATAGCGAATCAAAAGTAAGTGTTTTAGCCAATGTTTTGTTGCTGTAATAAAACATTTGAGATCAAATCACAGACGAAGAACAGAAGGGAGTGGGGGCTGGCCAAAGAGCTTAACCGGTAAAAGCATTTGCTATTCAGACTTGGCAACCTGAGTTCAATCCTCAAAACTCATGTAAAAAGCCAGATGCAGTGGCGTGTAATCCCAGCCTCCAGCAAGATTGTAAGTGGAGACAGGAGAATGCCCTGATGCTCATAGACCAGCAAGCCTGTAACACTCGGAGAAGCAGAAACAAGAGAGGTGCTGTCTCCAAACAAGGTAGGAGAAGACTGACTCCTGGAACTCATCCTCTGACCTCCACATGCTCACTGTTAACACATACACACTTGCACTCATGTACACATACCACACATGTTCACGTGTGTGCACACACGCACGTACACACACGTTCATGCACTCGCACACAAATGCTAACAATATAATGTTAACAATAATTTTTAAATGCATAATGAAAATGGAAGGGAGTTTATTTTAGAGGGTGTGAGTGTGTTCATGTGTGGACAGGCACAAACGTCTATTTTTGTGAAGCCACAGGTCAATGCTGGGTATTGTTCCTCAGGCACCATCCACCTTGGTTTTGGAGACAGGGTCTCTCACTGGTCAGGAACTCACTGTTAGGCTAAGCTAGATGACCTTTGAACCTGAGATCTGCCTGTCTCTATCTCCCAGAGATGTGACTCCAAATGGGCAAGCAGCATGGCTTGGTTCCAGGAGTCAAATTCCACTCCTCCTCTTTATGTAGCAAGAACTTTACAGAGGAGCTGCCTCCCCAGCCTCCTACTGTGTTACTTTTCCGGAGGAGAGGTGAAACACTGTCTGCTCACCCCAGATAGGACACAAACAACTGGCCACAGCAGCAATTCGACCCAAGTTCAAATCCACGCTTACAGGCGTGTGGGTGAAGGGTTACTTACAGGCACGTGGCTGACTCAAATGCAGTTACAGCACCAAAGTACTCAGCCTGCGTGGCCAATGACTCACAAAAGCTACAACCCTAGAGCATTTCTGTAGAACTTTCAGAAAGCAAGACAGCTTGGTGACTCTTCTCAAAACTAAGGAAGATGGCATTCCTGAGGGTGACAGACAGGGTTATCCTCTGCTCTCTGAATGCGTATGCACAAATGTACACCTGCACACACACACACACATATATATATATATATATAAAACTTTATAGCTTCCAAGAGCATACACACACCTTTAGAATTCTGATCTTTTTCTCATCACATGTCACATTACTTCATGTTTTGACCAGAATTCACAGTCATCGTTAAAGACCGCCTAGTGTTTTCTCATGATGATATATGAGACTTTAAATAATACAGACGCATCTTGTGAAGTGTCCAGCACGATGACTCATTTATTTACTATTTGTTTAATCATCCATGAGATAGACATTTATCCTGTTATGGGGCTAGGAATATATCCTAGTAGTAGACAGACTGCCTAACCTATGTCTGGTTCAGTCCCTCGTACCACAAACCAGCACCACCAAATCCATAAAACCTCATCAATGCCCACAGGCCAATCTGGTGGGGACATTTTCGCAACTGGGGATCCCTCTTTCCAGATGACTCTGGCAGATGTTGACATAAGATGAGCCCACTCAGTGGACTGGCCTAGCAAGCCCTCCAAACCCTACGATGGGGAAATCTTAACTTCACATTCTCTACTGGCTGTACTCGGGCATATGCAGCAGGTACTTAGAGGAACAAAGCTTAACCAGCCACTTTGTCTCAATGCACTAGAGCACTGCCAGCCCTCCATTTATCCCGCCAGCAGCCTGCTCAACTATTAGCAGATATCAATCTAATATAGTGTGCAGCAAGCACCATTATTTTCTTCTCAATCTATTTTACCTGCCACCTCTCCCACGGGCAGATTGGGGAAAAAAAATGTGGTAATTATATATTGATATAGTGTAGGCACGGGTTATACGCAGGGCCCAGTACACTTTGCTTCCTTATTAACCAGCTAAAATGTACTCGGTGGGGTCCTTTCTGGCTCCTTAAGAAATCTCTATGGCTGAGCTGTTATTTTGCTGTTTCTGATTTTTCTCCTTGTTTGTAAAATTGTCCTCCTTTACCGGGACCTCACAGGTACTGTACCAAGGCAGGGCTTTGAGCCCCGACCCCAGTGGCATCCTCAGTCGGCAAGGTTTCTGTCTGAAGCCAGCTGCTGGCTTTAGCCAATGGGCAGTTTCTGAACAAAGACATAGAACAGCTCCTCTGAGCTGGCTGCCTGGTCCCTGCACTGCCTAATTACGGACGAGTTAGTCAGCATGAAGAGTTCTTATTAGGAAAGGGTCATTGTGCCATCACTGTGGGCCTTCAGACAAAATAAATTACCTTATTGTAAAGGAACATAGAAATCTTTGAGAATAAAGGCAGAGCTGTGAAGATAAAAAAAAAAAAAAAAAGCACCCCATGAAGAAGGCACAGGAATCCAGGAATAGACACCTCTGGGGACATTCTCAGTCTTCACTTGGTCAATGTTGTGGCTTAAATGTGAATTGTCCCCATTCCCAGCCTCATGTGCTTGAACAGCTGGGGAAAGGTTGTGGAACCTTGAGGAGGTAGATGGGCCTAAAGATTTTATAGCCCTGCCTCACTTCCTGTTCATTCTCTGCTTCCTGACTGGATGCAAGGTGAGAAGCTGCCTCCTGCGCCAGCTTCCACTGCCCTGACCACCATGAAGGACGATGTCCCCTCAGCTACGAGATGGAGTGACATCTTCCTCCCTTAGCGTGCTTCTCCTTAGGTATTTGGCCACAATGATGAGAAAAGTAGCCAGTACAGCTGTTGTCTGGAAGGACTGAGTAGCAGGAGAAGGACTCGTTCCTAAAGGGAAGAGAGACATTTGTGGTGAGGGTCCAAGTGCAGAAGCCATGGTGATCTTGTTCCTCGGGACTAGGTTGCCCAAGCAGATCATAAAGCTAAGAGGAATGTGAGACAGCCAGGGAACCAACACACAGGGGAACCAAGTTGTTGCCTCCTCCGAGGGTGTCTGGTCACTTAGCATGCCTATGGGCAAGAAAAATGCAAATTCCAGCTGGAGTTCCACGCTCCCCAACTTCTCCGACCTCAGCTCTCCCCTCGCCCTGCCACACTATCCAAGGCTGCTGGGGGACAGGCTGCTTGACCAGGGAGTAGTCTGGCCTGTGTTCTGCCAGCTCCCCTCTCAGGGCCCTGGGAGAAGGAGCAGAATTAGGAAGGGGTGCATCCAGGAGACCGCTGTGCCTCCCCCAGCTGTGTGCCCGCAGACTACACAAGAGAAAAGCACCAAAGTTAGCTGTTTTCTGCTAGCCTGTTCTTGTCTGCGTAGAAACATGGTTCTGTGCCAAAAGTTCCCACAAGGTGACAAATCGGAATGAATTTGGAGTAGAACCAAGCTGACTCCAGTCAAACAGACCTGGAAGAGGGCAGAAAGAAAAAATCCCCTTGAAGGAGGGCCTCGGCCAATTAAAAAAACTCAAGTCCAAAATTCATTATCTAACTTATTAAATGTAACCTTTCCTACCACTACCCTTTACCCTCCCCTGCACACAAATAATAATAATCCTCAGCCAGGGTAACTGTAGCAATAAAGTAATTAGGGGAGCATACTGTCTCCAAATGAAAGCACCAATACTGTAACTTACAGTTAAATTTAATTACTAGCTAATTTCCTTTACAATAGATGGCCTATTTTTTGAACAATATTCTCAGAAAAGAGATTATGTGCAAGCATATAACTCTGCCCTATCTTACGGAAGCAGAGAGAACCATTTTCTGAGCTCCCTAATCCACCTGATATGAACAAGTGCAAGAGAAGGGATAAAATACAGCCCCACCAGGGAGGCGAGTGCTAAGCACTCCATGTCAAGGCCTCCTCTAACAATGGCAAGAGCCCGTTAGTCGGGTCTGCTGGCCCACATCCAGAGGACAGCCTTGTGCATCTGTGATGATTACTATTAACCAACAACAGGACTGAGAACAGCAAGGAGACACTTCTCTGGGCATGTGTATGAAGGAGTTTCTATATCGTATTAACTGAGATCAGAAGACCCTCCCTAAAGGTGGGCAGTACCATTTTTATGGACTGGAGACCTGAACTGAATGAAGAGGAAGAAGAAAGCCGAACCTCCGCCATGGCTTCCCTGCTATGATGGACTGTACCCTCAAACAGTGGCCGCAATAAAACATGCCTTCCTTAAGTTTCTGTGTCAGGTACATTGTCATAGAAACAAGAAAATTAATTAGTACAGGGATTGAGTATGAACCGGCCTATGTGTATAGATACCACCTCCTCACATTCAGGCCTCACATAAGTCCCCAGATTCCTCAGTGCCAGGACAAGAATGGGACACTGGCCCCAAGAAGCCTGAACTTTTGGGGCAGAGAGTACAGAGGACTCTAAGGCCACACAAAATTTCCCAGCTAGCAACAAAGAAGGGAGGTGTTTCCATAAACATTTCTGGCTTGCCCAATTTCTTGCCGAAGTGGTCGCAGGCTGCACACCATGAACAGGGAGTCATAGATGATGATGATGAATGGTAAGACATGCCTTGGATAAGTGTCAAAGGATTTGGGATCATTCCAGTCTGGAACAACACAACACCCCAAGGCCACTATAAGCTCCCTCTTCATTCGTTAGTTCTCATAATCAACTCTGGAGAAGACAAGCATGCCATACTGCATCAGTTACTTTTGTCTTTGTTATGTCAACATACCTGACAAAGACAACTTAAGAAAAGAAGGTTTGTTTTTCTTCACAGTTTGAGGGTGCAGTCCATCATGGTTGGGACCACTGATGACAGGAACATGTGGTCACATTGCGTCCTTAGTCAAGAAGCAGAGACTATATGTTTTCCAAGTTCTCTAAAAAGCTGGAAAATTCAGGGGAACTGGATGCTTTCTAAATGCATATGAGCTACTACAATTAAATCTAGAAGATATAAATAACAAATCATTACAAACAATGAGATAAAAGCTGTAATCAAAAGTCTACTCACAAATAGAAGCCTGAGACCAGTGGGACTCACTGATGAATTCTATCAAACATTTAAGAAAAATCTAATATTGATCCTTCTTAATTTCTCCCACAAAATAGGAAGGGATGAAACACTATCAAATTCATTCTATAGAGTCAGTATTAGCCTGGTAACAAAATGAGGTAAAGACACAACAAAAAAGAAAACCACAAATCAATTTCTCTGATGAACATAAATGCAAAAATTATCAACAAAATACTCTCAAACTAAATTCAGGAACACATTAACAAGATTATGCATCATGACCAAGCAAGCTTCATCCCAGAGATGCAAGTTTGGTTCTCCATATGTAAATAAATAAATGTAATATACTGTATAAATAAATTTAAAGACACATAACAAAATCTTCTTGATTGGTGCTGAAAATGCATTTGACAAAGTTCAAAATGCTTTTAGGATAAAAATCCTGGAGGCATTAGGGATGGATGGAGCATATCTCAAAATAATAAAGACGATATATAATAAAGCTACATCAACATTATAGTAGACAGAAACAAACTAAAAGCATTTCCCATCTTGTTCTGGATTTTAGAGGAAATGCTTTTTAAGATAGTTCTTAAAATATAAAAGCAATTAGATAAGGAAAAGACAAGAAAGGGATGAAAATAGGAAATTAAGAAGTCAAATTATTTTTATTTGCAGATGACATGATTCTATACTTAAAATATCCTATAGAATTTGTATGAAAACTCTTAGATCCAATAAACACAATAGAGTTATAGGATACAAAATCAATATTAAAACAAAAACAGAACACTAGCCTTCATATATACCAACAATGACCTCTCTGAGAAAGAAAATATCTCATTTACAGTAGCTCCAAAATAGTAATATACCTAGGAATAAACCTAACCAAATAAATAAAAGACCTGTACAATGAGAACTTCAAGATACCAAGGAGGAAAATCAAAGAAGACATTACAGGATGGGAAGACCCTCAGTGCTGGAAATAGCAGAATTAACATCATGAAAATGGCTAGAGTACCAAAATTAGTTGACAGATTCCATGCAAACCCCAACAAAATTCTTAGATCATACGCAGGTCTAGAAAAGGATGATCTTAGAATTTCTGTGGCATCACAGAAGACCACAACTAGCTAAAACAATCCTAAGGTCTAAGAACACAGCTAAAGGTGTCACAATACCTCACCTCAAATTACACTCCGGAGCTATAGTGACAAAGGCAGCTTGGTACTGGCAGAAGAACAGACAGACCCATGGAGCAGAACAGAGGACCCAGAAATAAACTACAAAGCTATATGCACATACTTTTTGACAAAGGTTGTAAAATGTGCAGTGGGAAAAAAAAAGACCGCCTATCGACAAGTGGTGCTGACAAAACTGTGTATCCATCCTCATGAGAGTGAAATTAGATCCGTATCATTCACCTTGTATAAAAATCAACTTGAAGTGGATCAAAGACCCCAATTTAAAACCAGAAATGGTGAACCTGTTAACGAAAAATATAGGGAATATTCTTTAAGATATTGAGTGAGGTAAGCACTTTCTGAACAGAACTTCAGTAGCAGAGCAACTAGCCCTAAGAATTAATAGATCTCACTGCATAAAATTTAAAAGTTTCTGTACGGCAAAAGAAAACTATCAGCAAATAGATGTCCCACAGAATGGGAAAAAAAAATTTCCCAGGTACATTCAGACAGGAGCTAACAGAATCTACAAAGATCTAAAAAGATTGAAACACCAAGGAAGCAAACTGCCAGTCAACAAACGGGCTAACAGAATGAACAGGTAGTTTTCAAAAGAAGAAACACAAATGGCCAGTCACTATTTTCAAAAGCATGTGGCAGTCCAAGTCATTGGGAAAATGCAAATTAAAACACGTTAAGAATCCTGCCTCATTCCAGTCAGAAATCTGACAATGAATGTTGGAGATGAGAGGAAAGAGGAGCCCTCTTTTTTTTTTTTTCTTTTTGCTCGTTGGGGGACCACCACCCAGCTCCCAAATAAATACATGGAGGCTTATTCTTACTTATGAATGTCTGGCCTTAGCTTGGTTTGTTTCTAGTCAGCTTTTCTTAACTTAAATTATCCCATCTACCTTTTGCCTCTGGGATTTTATCTTTCTATATACCTTTCTTTACTTCTTACTCATGGCTGCTGTGTAGTTGGGTGGCTGGCCCCTGGTGTCCTCTCTCCTCCTCTTCTCCTCCTTCCTTCTCCCTTTTTTATTTATTCTCTCTGCCTGCCAGCCCTGCCAGTTTCTCTTTCCTGCCTAGCTGTCAGCCGTTCAGCTCTTTATTGGAACAATCAGGTGTTTCAGGCAGACAAATAACACAGCTTCACGGAGTTAAGCAAATGTAACATAAAAGAATGCAACACATCTTTTCATCATTAAACAAATATTCCACAGCATAAACTAATGTAACACATCTGCAACTAATATTCCACAACACCCAGGTATACCACTCCTGGGTATATACCAAAAAACTCAATATCCTGCTGCAGAGATGCTTGCACATCCATGTTTACTGCTGCTCTATTTATGATAGCGAGATTGTGTAACCAGCTTAGATGCCCACCAACAGATGAATGGTTAATGAAATGTGGTATACATAAAAAGAGAGTATTATTCAGCTATAAATAAAATCATAAAATTTGCAAGAAAATGGATAGCTCTGGAAAGCGTATTGAGATGAACCAAACTCAGAAAGAAAAAAAAAATAAACATGTTCTGATCCTAGCTTATAATGTACACATGTATAACTGTAAATAGGTATACGTGTGTGTAGAGTATAAAATTTAGCAGGAAGACTGTTGTACAGGTCTATTCTCTGAGCCAAACTGCCACCAATGTCATAAGTTCAGCTGTGCCTGTCTGCAGAAGATCCCACAGCTGGGCTCGTTGACTGTTGACCTTCCCTCATACAAGAAGGGGTGCAAAGTGTTGTGGGGTCCTCAGTGGGGTATTCAGCTATTCCTCCACAAGGTGTGTGCAATTCTGCCCTAAGTGCACATGGACCCAGGAAGGGCTTGAAGTACACAGGCTAGAAAGGGTTAGGGAAGGGGCTCTATCTGTGTGGCCATGGAGGAGCCATCATCCATGCTGACTGCTTGAAGGCTATCCACACTCCTGCCCATCACCCCCATCCTCTCCATAAGTAAGCCTAATAAACTCATTGGTTTCCCAGAGATCCCTGGTGGAATCACACCCTGGTTTGTCATTGAGACATTTCTCAAATGCTTAGACATTAGCAACAGAGACAATGAGAGGGTGCTACTAGGTGATGAGGAAGGACAGATGAAGGCAAAAGCCCACATAAGTCACAAAAGAGGATATAAAGCTACGTTTTTCCAGTTTCAACTTCATCGAAGGTTTTCTTTTTCACGGCAGGTATGTGAATTCAACTTTCTGCATGTGGAAACAGTAACAACTATTTTTGCATTTCATAAGACACCAACACACGTTACTACTTTGAGCATTTGTGAAAATGGACTTTTTTTCATTTCGTTGACCATTAGCACAACAGGGATTAAGCATGACTCTTGTGTTCAAAAAGCTGGAGGAAAGCATTCAGAATGTTTTCACCGTAGGGAAATGGTGGGAGTTTGGGGAGAACAACAGATTGGACCAGGCACGATATGCTCATATGTTGAAGCACCAACTAGGTGCATGTCCCATTAGGGTGTACTCTTTATGTCATCATAAATCCATTTAATTTTAATAAAATAAAAAGGGAGCAGAGGAATGAGTGCTGGTGCTCAGCTTTCCTTTCTCCTTTGTATCAAGTCTAGAAACCCGGCCAACATTTAGGATGGGTCTTCCCATCTCAATTAATCCAGTCTAGAAAATACCTCCCAGGTATGCCCAAAGGCTTGTCTCATAGGGAACACTGCAATCTCTCAAGTTGATAACCAACATTAACCATCAAACATACCCAAGTAGCCCATAGCATAGGATGGAAATGAGCAAACGTACAATTACAAATGATGGCAGTTCCTGCTCTAGCAGAGGGTCTCAGTGAGATGTCAGAGGACAAGGCAGTAAGGAGAAGAGTAAGACAAGGAAAGTCGGGATGGCTTCCCAGAGTCCAGGATTTTGAAGCTTAGATCTCCAACAGAAGGAAATCGGGGGTATCTAGATGTTGAAAGCACAAGAGAGACTAGCCACCTCTAGGAAAGGTATCTCTTTTTTCTTTTTTAATTTTTTATTCATTTTACATACCAATCGCAGTTTCCCCTCCCATCCTTCCCACTTCCACTACTTCCCCATCCCCTCCTCCAAAAGGGGTAAGTCCTCCCATGAGGAGTCAGCAAAGCCTGGTACATTCAGTTGAGGCAGGACCAATCCCCTCCCTGCTGCATCAAGGCTGAGCAAGGCATCCCATCACAGGGAATGGGCTCCAAAATGCCAGTTCATGCAACAGGGATAGATCCCGATTCCACCGCCACAGGTCCCTCAAATAGACCGAGCTACACAACTGTCTCCCACATGCAGAGGGCCTAGTTTGGTCCCATGCAGGCTTCACAGCTGTCAGTCTAGAGTCTGAGTTCCCACAAGCTTGGTTCAGATGTCTCTGTAGATTTCCCCATCATGGTCTTTACCCCCGACTTGCTCATTTAATCCCTCCCCCCTCTGTTCAGCTGGACTCCTACAGACAGAGCTGGAGAATCGTGGAAGCTGTGGGCACCCTGGGAGATGTGTGCTCACCTGACTTGTCAGCCTTGGAGGGACGTGGGCAGGTCTGAGGCAGGCCAGTGACAAGTCCAGATTTGTGCTTCACGATGACGGTACAGAAGTGACAAAAGGAGAAAGGTGTCCCTCAAGCACACCGTGGAAACAAAAAGGAGGACCAACAAAAAACAGTTTGGGGGCTGGGGAGACGGATGGGTCAGGAGAGTGCTCGGCACACGAACACCAAGTCCTGGGTTTAACCCCCAGCATCCACAGAAAAGCTGAATGTAGTGGCACAGACTTGTAATCTTATTTCTGTTGGGTAGTCAGCCTGTCTAGCAAACCTGGTTCAGTGAGAGACTCTGTTTCAAAAAAAAAAAAAAAAAAAAAAAAAGGTAGAAAGTGATTATGTGGAAGACACGTGACAGCAATCTCTGGCTTGCATTCATGCACCAACTTCTACATTCCAACAGGCACATGCAACTTCATGCACACACACACACACACACACACACACACACACACACACACACTATATATATATATATATGTTAATTAATTAATTGATTGAATTTAAAAATTTTTTTAAAAAACTTTTTTAGTGAACTGTTAGTAATGGCAAAAAGCAGATGATGGGTACACAGGCATTTAAAATATTACATTGCTAACTTTAAGGTGAGTTTTAAAGTTTTCTATGGTGTAAATAGTTTTTTAAATAACGTAAGTCCAAAACAATTAGATCTGGGGAGTTTATATTAAAGTCATGTGATTTTTTACAAATATCATATATTCTAATTTGATACCTAAAAATAACTGGGAAAATGTGTGAAGAGATGGATGGACAGTTAAGAGCACATCCTGTCCTTGCAAAGTAGCCACAGAGGGTGATGCACAGTCCTCTAACGCCAACTCCAAGGGATCCAGTGCCCTCTTCTAACCTCCATAGGCACCCACACATACATGCACACACACACACGCACACCATTGTTGTGCTATAGATAGAGCATATAACGAAAAGAAGGGGACCACAGTCGTGTGGAAACCAGGGCAGGGCCCAGGTGAGGAATCGATAATGCCTATAGAAACACAGTAGTGTAAGCTGAAGGACTTAGAGCATTTTGGAAGCAAAATGACCAGAACACAGTGACTGACTGGACAAGCATGAATCTCTCTAAATATTTACAATGACTGCCTCAGCATACACCAGGAGAAGGTTAAAAACATGAAGCGTGGCTTAGACAGGAACACAGACATGTTTGTAAGATGAGCTAAAGTGTTTTTTAGGGGGGAATAAAAAGTTAAAAGCCACAAGTAAACATTAGCTTAAAATATGTTAAAATGGAAACTAGTAAAATGGAAAAATACTAGAAAATAAATTTGACAAGTAGACATTGCACTTGGAATGTTAGTGCTTAAAATGATTGCCAAGATGGATAAACAGTAAGATCAGACTATAAAGCTCAGATAATACAGTAAAAGCTACTGTTCAGAAGGCTGAAGCAAGCGATAGGTATTAGGATATATTAATAGGATTAAATAGTGGAATAAAATCATTTAAGATGCATGAACTTTGCAAAAGCTTTGCTCTAACCAAGGGTTAATGCAAAAAAAACACAGGTTGCGACAGAGAAGCCAGCTCCAGGTGACTTGCTTGCCCCCTGGTCAGCATCACCTCCCATGCCCACTGTGAAGCACTCTGGGCCCAGCTGGTAATTGCCATTCTCCAGATCTGCCAGGTTTTTCTTAAAGGATACTGCCAAGGGAAAGAGGGGATTACATCTCACAATACACAGAAAAGCCTTATAAAAATCCTCTTTAGGCATCCACCCGTCTCCTCAAAGCCTCCCATGCCCAGAAGCTGCCAAAATCTCCATTATTCTTGTTGACCCTCTCTGCTGTATTGCCCATCACACACACACATACACACACACACACACACACACACACACACACACACACACACACACACACCAGTCTTGCTTCTAACAGGAGATGCCATGGGTCACATGTGTCCCCTGGTAAAAAATATCGCCTCTGACGCTCATCTTTGCAGAATGCTGGCCCCAGACCTGAGTGAGTAAAGCCTCCCACTTTATTGTATACTCCCATTTGCCAGTTTCCCCTCAAGACTGCGTTCTTGGAGGAACAAGTAGCACAGGCTTCTAAAGAGGCTGGAGACCTAGCACATAGCACCAAGTTCATTTAGCGTATGTGAATTATGAAGAAATGTAAAGAAGGAAATCATAATTAGACCGTTCAGGCTGAGATGACGGCTTGAAGGACTGAGATGGGCTTGATTCACCGACAGGATCCTGGTAGAAGACATTAACTCCACTGCTGCTCCCCACTCGTGTGTCTGATTGGGGCTTCTTTGGCACACTTATCTTTAACGTAGGACTTCAGCCTTTTCAACAGGCACGTAAGGCAACCGCGGCATCACACAAGGGCCATAGCAACAATGCAAGGCAGTAAACAGCAGCACTCACACTGACCTCAAAGAGATGTCTCCCAAGCAAGTGATTGAGGAGGGCTTCATGGAGGAAGGGGAACGGAGCCAACAGTCACAAGATGGTAGACAGGGACTTGGGAAGGGTCCTGCCCTCCTTGGCCTTTATTGTCAACTTGACACAACCTGGAGACACCTGAGAAGGGAATCTCAATGGAGAAATTGTCCAGATCAAACTGGCCTGTGGGCATGTCTGTGGGGGATTGTCTTGATCACTATTTGATGTGGGAGGGTCCATTCCACTGTAGGAAGCATCACTCCTTGGGTAGGTAGTCCTGTGTATATAAGAAAACTAGCTAATCCTGAGCCTGAGCAAGCCACCAAACAACATCCCCGTGGTTTCTGCTTCAAGTCCCTGCTTGAGTTCCTGCCCTGACTTCCCTCAGTAATAGGCTGTGACACGGAAGTGTAAACCAAATAAATCCTTCTCTCTCCCCTAAGTTGTTTTTGGCCAAAGTGCTTTATCACAGCAGCAAGATGAACCTAGAACATTCCTCTAGAGCAGTGGTTCTCAACCTTCCTAATGCTGTGATCCTTTAATACAGTTCCTCATGTTGTGGTGACCCCAGCCATAAAATTATTTTCATTGTTACTTCATAACTGTCATTTTGCTACTGCTACAAATAGTAATATAAATATCTGATATGCAGGATATCTGATATGTGACCCCCCAGAGGGGTTGTGACCTACAGGTTGAGAACCACTGCTCTAGAGTAACAGAGTGGATAAAATATATACCTGTTATAAAGATGGATTGATTAGAATGGGTTACAGCAGCAGCAATGGGTGTCTGTGTGCTGGAGAGGCTGAGAACCCAGTAGCCATTCACGAACCTGTACACTTCAGAAGTTCCAATCTGATGCTGGAGGCCTGGACCATTCCTGGAGAGATGTTGACCTTCATCCATCTAGAAGACTGAAGACGATACAGACTAATGGTAGTGAGGGATGGCAGCAACAATCGCAGCAGGAACAGGGTAGATGCACTCACCAGCGGGAGGTGAGGGTGGGCAGGCACGCAACAATCTGCAACACACACACACACACACACACACACACACACACACACACACAGAAGAAGGTGTCACCCATAGGTCTTCTCCCTCAGGTAATCATTCCTGGTAATATCCTCTCAGACCCACCCAGAAGTGTGGCTCCTACTTGATGTGTGGCCCTGTCAGACTGGCATCACAAACAACCATCAGAGGCTGTGTGGCAACAGAGAGCCAGAGTCCTAGGAAGGGAGTGTGCTTGCAGCCTTCCATCCCAAAGGCTTCCTGCTCCACATTCCTGACAGAAAGAAAGCCAGCACCTTGTCCAGTGAGGGGCCCCTCAGACCCAGCGGGAGTCCACAGCCGCTGCTGGAGAACGGTGGGGCCACTAGGCTTACAGTCAGGGCGCATCTTCCTTGAGGATGCAGAAGCCCACGTGACTCAGCTTCCCGCAGGCCTTGTGGGCTGCCAGCGGATTTACCTTTTGCACAGCCATAAGTGGAAGAAAACACCAGTCTGTTCTCCAAAGCAGCATCGTAATTCCAGCTGCCTCTTCCTGGGGGCGTTTCCGGAACCTTCCATGGACAGTGACAGTCTGCCCCTTGCCGCGGACGTGTCTAACCTCCTCTGTGAGCTGGTTTTCCATTCTCACAGCTGCTTGGATTATGTAAGCCATTACATGAACTTATTGTAGCCAGAACAATCGCTGGCTTTTCCTTTCTTTTTCAGTGCCAAGAAGAGCAGGCGCCTCCTTTGTCTAACCTTCAGAGAAGCCTTGACGGGGGCGTATCTTGGTCTGTTCAGGCTGCTATAATAGAGCACCTTGGATTGCACGGTGAGAGTGAACAGAAACTTCTCACCGCTGAAAAAGCTGGGAAGTTCAAGGTCAGCGTGGCAGCGTTTCTGTGCTTGGGAAGGGCTCACATCCCAGCCTGTTGATAGGTAACCACGTGACGTCCATACACAAGGGGAGGGAAGCGAGTGGATTTCCTGAAGTCTCTTGTGTCCGTCTCTGTATGTTCCTATGTATACATTACACATGTGTGTTCAGGTGCATGTGCACATGTGTGTGTGTATGTATATGGAGGTCAAAGGACAACCCCAGGTGCCATTCTTCAGGTAGTGTCTACCTCGATTTTTGAGACAGAGTCGGTTACTAGCCTGTAACTCACCAAGTGGGATAAATGGCTGGCCAACATCTCCAGGGATCCACCTTGTCAGACATGGGATCTCAAGCCCGCGCCCCCATCCCTGGAGACTTTTGTAAGGCTACAAACCTCACCCATGAGGGTTCCATCTTCATATCAGAAACACCTTCCTAAAGCCTCAATCCCAAATCCCACCAGATTGAGGACTGAGTTGGTCATATGGTTTGGGTGAACACAGTATGTTCATCATGTGCACAGCCTTGCAGGAAAAAACAGGGAATTCTTCCCACCCACTACAACTGAGCTGCCAGTACTGAAGATCCTGGACAGAAAAGAGTGTAGGCAGAGGCAGGCGGATCTCTGTGAGTTTGAGGTCAGCCTGGTCTACAGAGTGAGTTCCAGGACAGTCAGAGCCACACAGAGAAACTGTCTTGAAAAAACAAACAAAAAAGAGAGAGAGAGAGAGAGAGAGAGAGAGAGAGAGAGAATGACCAGGTAAGAGGGTAAACACCCATAACCCCACCGCTTAAGAGGCTGAGGCAACAGAATCCTAAGTTCTAGGTCAAGCTAGGCTAAGAGTGAGACTGACCCAAAACACACAGAAAGAGAAAGAAGCGAAAGAGGGAGAGAGAGAGAGAGAGAGAGAGAGAGAGAGAGAGAGAGAGAGAGGAAGAGAGAAAGAAAAAGGGAGGAAGGGACAAACAGAGGGAGGGAGGGGTTCTGTGACTTGTGACCCCCATTATCAGCAGTGTTTATTTACTTTGACACTATAAAATCTTTAGCAGGTGGAAGAAGGGGGCATTTGTGAAGCAATTGCCTTGGAGCAAACTGTTTGACGCTGTGGGTCGCACCTGAGCTGACCTTGAGCCTAGACAGAGAGCACCACTGGGCCGTTTGAACACACAAAGAGGGTCTGCTTTAGTTACTTTCCTCACTGAGGCGAAAAAATAACTGGCGAGGGTAACTTAAGGGAGGAAGGGTTTGTTCTCGCTCACAGTCTGAGGGTGCCGTCCATCATGGTGGGGAAGTCATAGTGGTGTGAGGTCCATGTGACACCCGCAGTCAGGAAACAGTGACAGAGGAAGCCTCGTGCTCAGCCCATGCGATGGTACTGCCCACACTTAGGGTGGGTCTTCCCATCTCATTTAATGCACTCTAGAAACTCCCTCATAGACACGCCCAGAGGTTTGTCTTCTAGGTCATTCTAGATCCCGTCAAGTTGGCAATCCCTATGAGCCACCACAAGGCCACAAAATAGGTAGGGGACACCACTGACTGTTCACAAGACTGAGCAGCAGGCGTAGCAAGGGCATGCAGCCAGAGTGGCCAGCAACGTAAGAGTCATTTGGGACAAGATATAGACCATGAGAGAAGGCAGTCAGGATCTACTTAAATCTCCACGTGACAAAACGTCAGAGAACCAAGGAGAAGAAGGAAGTAGGCCAGAAACCGCAGAGCCTTCACCAAGGATGCTATAGTAGGTCCCCAGGCAGAAATCCCAATGAGCTCACCAAAGCATCGTTGAGAGTCACTAAAAATATCCACCAGAATGTGGTGCAGGTGGCAATTTAACGAAGAGCTTTCCCGTCCCTCCTCCTCCCCACTCTCTAGCAGGGGGTAGGGACAGAAAGGCCAGACAAAGGAAGTAGGGCAGGCCTCTGCTCTCCTCAGCTGCAGCGGAGGTCCAGCTGTGGGTGAGACATCGTCTCATGCTCATTATATGCAGAGACTTCTTGTCTGTCAGAGTCGTCTAGTGTGTTTGTGACCAGCGTGACCATTGGGCTGTCTGCTGCCTGAGAGTAAGCAGAAAAACCAGGGAGTTGCCATTTTCAGCACTGGCAAAGGAAATTCATTCACCACCTGCCCCACCTGTCACGGTTTTCTGTTTCTATCTCAGAATACCACAGGGTGAGTACTTTATAATAAATAGAAATTTGTTTAGCTCGTCTTCTGAAGCATCAAGGCACACATACTGTTACGGCCAGGGAGGTGAGGGCCAGGGAGGTGGGGGCCTGGGACAGTATACACAGAACAAAGCTTACCAAACAGGTCCCTTCTGGGCCACCCACTGTCACAATAACTAATTCCCTCCCATGATAATAGAATTCATCCATTGAAGAAGTCAGAGCCTGAGCTGAGAAGATGGCTCAGAGAGAGAAGAGCTACCCACGTAAATGTGAGGACAGGGGTTCCAATCAGCAGAGTCAGGTGTGGCCACACATGCCTGGAACCCAGGAGATATGGTGGACAGAGGCAGGAGGTTGCTGGCTGCCAGCCTCGCTCCAGGTTCAGTGAGAGACCATATCTCAGGGAAACAAGACAAAGAATGACAGAGCAGGGTACCCAACATCCTCCTCTGGATTCTGCAAGTGTGAGTGAGGGTCATGCATCCCTACATAGACATGTGCGTATACACCACACACGTGCACACACAGAGATGATGATGATAAGTAACTTATATATACCAATAACAAGCTTGCAGAGACAAAAATCAGGAGAAAAAACTCATTAGTAATAGCATCAAAAACATATAAAATACCTAGCAATAAACTTAATCAAGGAAAGGAAAGACCTCTACAATGAAAACTATTTAAAACACTGGAGAAAGAAATTGAAGCAGACACTGAAAGACAAAAAGACCTTTGCAGTTCATGGAATGACAGAACTAATATTGTGAAAATGGCATACTACAAAACCAATCTACAGAGTCCTCATCACATTTCTAGTGACATTCTTCACAAAACTAGAAAACAACAGCCCTAAAATTCATACGGAAGCATGGGAACTCCTATACTAATTGCCAAAACAATCCTGTTGCCATACCTGATTTCAAACTACACTACAGAACCATAGTATCAAAACTATCATTGTACTGGCACAAAAAAACCACCAATGTACAACAGTGTAGCTGAAGGCCAGAAATAAACCCACAGAGCTATGGCCGTCTAATCTCTGACAAGGTTATCAAAGCTTACATTACAGAGGGGTAAACAGACTCAGCACAGGAGGGAAGAAAACTGAGTATCTGCTTATACAAGAATGAAACTAGATGTGTCTCTCTCATTCCATATGAAAGTCTATTCAAAATGACCAAAGATCTTTATATAAGGCCTGGGTGTCTGACCATGCTAGAAGAAAGCATAGGCCAAACACTCCAATATAGAGGGAACAGCAAGACTTTCTGAAAAGGACTCTAGGAGCACAAACCCTTGCACAGCACCGTTGGAAGGAACTCAGGATGGTACTGGCACAGAAACAGACAGGTAGACAGGTAAGATAGGATGGAGGACCCAGAAATAATCCCAAGTGAAGTTGGAGTTTTCTCCAGTCCTGCCTGGTTCACAGTCAGGACAAATCTCTCTCACCTGCCAGTCCCACAGCCGCTCAGACCCAACCAAGTAAACACAGAGACTTATATTGCTTACAAACTGTATGGCCGTGGCAGGCTTCTTGCTAACTGTTCTTACAGCTTAAATTAATCCATTTCCATAAATCTATACCTTGCCACGTGGCTTGTGGCTTACCAGCATCTTCACATGCTGTTTGTCATTGTGGCGGCTGGCAGTGTCTCCTCCCACCTTCCTGTTCTCTCAGTTCTCCTCTCTGTTAGTCCCGCCTATACTTCCTGCCTGTCCACTGGCCAATCAGTGTTTTATTTATTGACCAATCAGAGCATTTGACATACAGACCATCCCACAGCACCCAAGCATTAACAGATGGACATGCATGCAATTGAAAAGCTTCTGAGCAGCCAGAGAAACAGTCACCAGAGGGGACAGAGCCTGAAATGGGAGCAAAGCTCTGGCAGAAAGTAAGGGATTAATGTCTGAAACCTATGAAGAACTCCGAAAATGAAATACCAAAAAAATTATCCAATCAATAAACGGACTAATGAAATAACTACAGGGCTCTCGAAGGAAGAAATATGAGTGACCAATAAATATTTGATAAGTGTTCAACCTTCTTAGCCACTGGGAACATGAAAATTAAAAGAGCTTTAAGATTCCATCTCATCCAGGAAGAATGGTGGCTATCATCCAGAAAAGGAAAGACAGCAGAAGAGCCCTTATTCACTTCTGGGGGCAATGTCAATTGGTATGGTCACTATGGAAACTAGTACAGGTCACTCAAAAACCTGGAAGTAGAGCTTCCATGTGACCTACCTATGCCATTCCTGGCCATATACTAATAAATGTAAGATCTTCACCAATGACACATCTGATAGAGGACCAAATACCTCATCAAAGAAGCTTCCTGAAGTGAATGGGAATTAATACAGAGACCCACAACTGGACAAGGTGCAGAGAGGGAGAGACTGTGGAGCACTCAGTCCTAAACAGGATGTCTGTATCAAACTCTCCCCTCAGGGCTCAGGGAGCTATGAGGAAGAGGGGGCTGAAGGACTTTAAGAGACAGAGGGGATGTCCGCCTCAAAGGAAACCATGTCTGCCAGACACAACAAGACTAACACATATATACGAACTCACAGAGACTGTGGCAGCATGCACAGGGCCTGCATACGTTCAAGGAAGACAGGAAACCAGCATTATAAGAAGGAAATAAATGGACGTGGAGTCCTATCCCTAAGCAAGAAGCTATTCGCAATTGATACCTGCTGGCAAAGGGAAAATCCGTTTTCTCCAGTGAAATGTCTCTGGGTGTATCAGCCACATTGCAAGACAGGCCCCATTCCAAGGAGTAGCTGTCAGACACAAACTCCACGGTGTGTGTGCGTGTATGTGCACAGGTTTCTTGTTTTATTTTGGCTTTTTGGTGTCTTGGGGTTGTTTGGTTTTGATTTTGGGTTTGGTGTTTTTGTCGAGGGGGTTTGCTTCTTTTAGATAGAGAGAGAGAGAAAACAAATTTGAGTGAGTAGGAGGTAAGATCTAGAAGGAGCTGAGGGAGGAGGAAAACATGATCAAAATATACTGCACAAAACTTTTAAATAAAAAAGAGAAACAAAATCAACAGAAGTGTCTAAGTCACCACACCACAGAGATACTTGCACATCTACATTTATTGCCCCCACTAATTACAGTAACCATGATACGGAACCGGACTGAATGTTCATAAAGAGATGTATGGGTAAAGAAGATGGTGCACATATATGCAATGGGACTTTATTGAGCTGTAATGAAGAACGAAATGATGACATTTGCAGGAAAACAGGTAAAACTGGAAGACAACATGTAGAGTGAAGTAATCCAGACTCAAAATGGCAAATACTGCATGATCTCTGTCATATATGACACAAGAGTAGAAAGGCAACCTGGCTAGAGGAAGTGATGAGATACATGTGACATTAGAAAGAGACTTTGCCAGAGGAAGTGATGGGATCCACATGACATTAGAAAGAGACTTCGATAGAGGAAGTGATGGGATCCACGTGATATTAGAAAGGGACTTCACCAGAGGAAGTGATGGGATACATGTGACATTAGAAAGAGACTTCGATAGAGGAAGTGATGGGATACATGTGACATTAGAAAGAGACTTCGATAGAGGAAGTGATGGGATCCACGTGACATAAAGAGAAGGACTATTTTGAGAGAGGAAGATCAGAAGGAAGGGAAGAGACAATGGGGGTAGGCAGTGGGAGATAAATAAGAATGAAGTAAAATTATTTATACATATACATGTATATATATTAAAATGACACAGTGAAGCCTGTCACCTTGTAAGCTAACTTAAACTAATCTAAACACACACAAAAAGAAGCTAGTAGGACTTGGGGGTCACTACATAATTGTTAGAAAAGACTGGGCGGGAACATCCAGAGTCTTGGTCTCTAAATAACTAGAGAGAGGAGGGGATTTTTGTTTGATTTGTTAACTTTTGCTTCTTGAGAAGATAGCCCTGCAGGCTTAAGAAGTTGAAGTAAGGCCCTTACATACTTAATCCTGTATCGGCATTTGCTTCCAGAAGTTTCTAGACTAATGAAGGGGTGTTTTTTGAAGAAAGGGTTCACTTGTAAACCCAGGCCCTAGTAGCTAATAGATTTTCAGTTAGTGGATTAACGCTGATTCAGGAGCAAGTCGATGAACACAGAGGTTTCAATAATGGTTTTTAAATCAGAAAAGAAAAGGGCACAGAAATCACAAACCAAAAACATTCTTTGTTCCCTCATAATACCTCTAGTTAGCCCAACAGTTTTCTATGCTGTACATCTGAATCCTCCCTCTTTTTTAATATTTAGTTTTAATTTTAATTGTGTGTGTGTGTGTGTATGTGTGTTGTGCACATGAGTGCAGATGCCCACAGAGGCCAGAAGAGAGCATTGGATGCCCTGGAGTTACAAGTGGTCACATGGCGTCCACAGTCAGGAAGCGGAGAGATATGAATGCTGGGGCTCAGCTCACTCTCTCCTGTTTACTCAGTTCAGGACCCCAGCCCAGGGAATGGTGCCACCCACGCTTCTGGAGAGTCTTCCCATCTCAATTAACCTAACCAAGATAATTCCTCACAGACGTGCCCAGAGGTGTGTCTTATGGGTGGCTTATCAAGTTGACGGTTGACATAAGCCATCACAGAATTTTTACCTTACTTCCAGAAGCCAGTCTAACACTTCACAGAGAGGCCTTTGATGGGTTCCTGCTTGGCACATCAACGCTGAGAACCTTATCATGACGGCGAAAAGTGATTTGTTCAGTAAAATCACAGAAGCTTCGATGACGAGAAACCAATGAGCCACATGGCGGCAGGGCCCATAAAACAGCAGGAACTGCTCACCCTGGAACCTTACCAGCAAAATAAGAGGTGATTAAAGGCAGGAAATGAACAACTTTAGTGCCTTCACATAGAATGGCTGCAGGCTTTCCATGAGTCGTTGTTCATAGAAATAGCTCACTTATCACCAGCAAGCTGTGCTAAACACACAAACAAGACCTGGGCTTGTTTGGCACATCATTTTTTTAAAAAGTTTTCTTTCAATTTTAAATTAATGCATATGTGTGCTTGTGAATGTAGGTACCTGCAGAGGCCAGAAGAGAGCACTGGATCTCCTGGAACTAGAGTTTACAAGCAGTTAAGTCACCCAATGTAGGCTCTGGAAGCCAAAGTCAGCTCCTCTGCAAGAGCAATATGTGTTCTTAACTACTGAGCCATCTCTCCTGCCCCTAGAAGAGTGGTTCTCAACCTTTCTAATGTTGTGACCCATTAGTACAGTTCCTCATGTTGCAGTGACCCCGAACCATAAAATTTCCATTGCTATTTCATAACTGTGATTTTGCTACTGTTATGACTCGTAATGTAAATATCTATGTGTTTTGATGGTCTTAGGCGACCCCTACGAAAGGGCTGTTTGATCCCACATGTTGAGAGCCACTGCCCTCGAATATCATTTTAATGATGGCTAGGCCATAGGTCTAATCATCATGTAGCCTGTGTAATTTCATAGGGAGGAAAACTCAATGTTCCCTTTGGGCCACTCTGTTGACCAAAGCCACTCTTCTTTCTACGGCAAGAAGGGTCATGGGTAGACAAGCAACATAGGCTATACCTATATCCAAACCACTTTTTAACTTATACTGTATAATGGCTGAATTGTATCCCTCTGGAAATTCATATGCTAACACCCTAGCACCTCAGAATGTAATCACATCTGTAGAATTCTTAGAAGGAGTAGTTGCATGAAAAACAGGATCATTAGGGTGGATTCTAATCCAACAAGAGACACTCAGAGATAGGTATAGACAAAGGGATGATTGGCATGTGAAAGTACAGCAAGATGACCAGTCACCTGCCAAGCAGAAGTCAACCCTGTTGTCATGGTTAATACTGATTGTCAACTTGGGAGGATCTAGAATCATCCAGGAGACAAGCCTCTAGTTATGTCTGTGCGAGAGTTTCTAGACTAGGTTAATTGATGTGGAAAGATCTGCCTTACATATGGGGACACCATTCCATAGATGTGGGGTTTGTGCAGAATAAAAAGGAAAAAGCACACTAAACACCAGTGTGTCTCTCTCTCTGTTTCCTGGCTGTAGATGCAGTGTGACCAGCCACCTCACACTCTTACTGTGTCACAGCTTCCTGTACAAGACGAACTATATCGCAGACCTGCAAGCCAAAAATAATCCTTTCCTTTCTTACGACGCTTTTGACAGGCATTTTGTCCTGGTAACTAGAAAAGTAACTAATGTATCTGCAAACACCGCAATGTTACCCCTCTAAGCTCCAGAACAATGAGGCAATAGAATGCTGTCGTCTAAGGCTCCCAATCTGGAGACGTATTTCTTTTCATCAACTTGGCAACCACTCTAGAACTTAATTTCTAGGACTGTTGGGAGTTTTGCAGCTCTACATTACAATTATATTCCTGCATATAAAGTAATGCCTGGTGGAGAATTAACACTCAATAATATTTGCAGCACATATACTAAAATTGGAATTATATAGAGAAGATTAGCATAGACCCCGTGAAAGGATGACCCACAAATTTATGAAATGTTCCATATTTTATAGCATCTTTTGTTGGGGGTTTACACACACACACACACACACACACACACACACACACACATACATATACGTATTTGTATTACATGTGTACATGTATACATGAATATATATGTATTTACTTCTATAAAATAAAGATTTGGGGTTTGTTCAGAAAAAAAGTAAAAGAAATGAAATGAATGGTAAGAAATTTAAAGTTTTTTTGCAAAGATGAAGAATGAGACATCTTCTTGCTCCTGTGTTTCAACAAAATTGTAGAAGATATAGCTGTAGTAATAAAAGACAAAAATCACAACTAAAATGTACAAAGGAGGGAAGAAAGGAAGAAAACAGCTTTGTTTTCAGATGGTGTAATCATCTATGCAGAAAATTTGAATGAATTATCATAGTGCCTCCTATAATTAATAAGCAGTTGGAGCATGATGATAGGATTTATAAAGTTAATACATGTTAAATAAAGATGTGGAGGGAAGATGGGGTGAGGGGGAAAATACATAGAGGGACAGCTAACACTAGCATGGTCATTTGAGGGGGCATATGGAAACCAACAATTAAGTTGTTGGCCAAAAGGTGCCCCATGGAAACTCCCAAACAACTCCGTTATCGCTAAGTCTACTGGTTGCTCTCCATAGTCTGATGGTAAGGCCCTATTGCTGTAGACAACACTTACATATTTCATTTGAACACAGAGAAGGGGAACTGGTGCCTAACAAGATCCTTCACCCCTATTGATTAGTGTTCATGGTACTAGAAGATATTTGCACTCTACCAGAGAAAAAAGTAACCAACCCAGTTACACATCCTTTGATCTACAGTAGTGATCTGCCTTCCCAGTTACACATCCTTTGATCTACAGTAGTGACCTGCCTACATAATACGTTGGTACAATAATGGCACTAAAGTGGTTGGAGTAACCAACCACTCTCTGATTGGTTTGAAGGCCCACTCCGTGATATGGGACCCGTACCTAACACTGCTCAAATAGCCAGGAACCTGAGACCAGATAGACCATGGGCCTAGGGGAAAACCAAATACCACTGTTCTGCTAAGGGAGCCTAGCAATAAAATGACTCCGACTGACACTCTGATGTGCTTACAGGTCAGTATCTTGCTCAGCCATCATCAGAGCAGCTTCCTCCTGCCGCAGATGAAAACTAACACAGAGGTCCACAAATGGACAAAGTACAGAGAGTGAGAGACCTTGGACCACTCAGCTGTAAATAGGATATCTCCATCAAATCCCTCCATCAGGCTCAGAGAACTATGCAGAAGAGGTGGCTGAAGGTTTTAGGAGCCAGTGGGGATCAAAGGCACCAAGAAAACAGTGCCTTTCAGACACAACAGGACTGATACATGTGAACTCACAGAGACCATAACAGCATGCTCAGGGCCTACAGAGTTCAAGCTAGATGGGGTCCCAGTACTGAGTGTTCTTATATATCAGCAATTGAAGAGTTGAATTCAAAATTAAAACACAGGAGCTGAAGAGATGGCTCAGTGGTTAAGAATACTGGCTGTTTTTCCATGACCCACATGCAGTTCCCAGCATCCACATGGCCACTCACAACTATCTGTAACTCCAGTTCCAGGGAATCCAATGACCTCTTTCAGCTTCCACAGACACCAGGCACACATGTGGTACACAGAAATACATAGAAGCAAAACACCCATACACATAAAATAAACTAATAATCAAAATATTTTAATCTTTTTTATTAAATTTTTTATTCATTTTACATACCAACCACAATTTCCCCTCCCTCCTCTCTTCTCATTCCCTCCCCTCACCTTCCTTCTGCTCTATACCGTCCATTCATCCTCCTCCATTCGGAAAGGGTCAGACCTCCTAGGGGAGTCAACAAAGCATGGCACATCAGGTTGAGGCAAGACCAAGCTCCTCCCCTCTGCATCAAGGCTGAGTGAGGCATCCCATCATAGGGAATAGGTTCCAAAAACCTAGCTCATGTGCCAGGGACAGATCCTGGTCCCACTGTCAGGGGCCCCACAAACAGACCAACTACACAACTGTCACCTACATGCAGAGGGTCTAGGTCAGTCCCATGCAGGTTCCCTAGCTGTCGGTCTAGAGTCCGTGAGCTCCCACAAGCTGAGGTCAGCTGTCTCTGTGGGTTTCCCTGTCATGATCTTAACCCCCCTTGCTCATATAATCCCTCTTCCCTCTCTTCAACTGAACTCCCAGAGTTTGGCCCAGTGCTTGGCCGTGGATCTCTACATCTGCTTCTGTCAGTTATTGGATGAAGGTTCTGTAATGACAATTAGGTTAGTCACCTGTCTGATTACAGGAGAAGGCCAGTTTAGACACCCTCTCCACTATTGCTAGGAGTCTTAGCTGGGGTCATCCTTGTGGATTCCTGGGAGTTTCTCTGACACCAGGTTTCTTCCTAACCCCAAAATGCCCCCTCTATCAAGATATCTCTTTCACTGTTTTCCCTCTCTGTCTCTCCCCCAACTTGGCCATCCAGATCCTTCATGTTTCCTTCCCCCATGCCCTTCCCTCTACCTACCCACCCCCTGCCCCCAGTTTACCCAGGAGATCTCATCTATTTCCCCTTCTCAGGATGATTCGTGCATCCCTCTTAAGGTCCTCCTTGTTAGCTAGCTTCTCTGGGGGTGTGGATTGTAGCTTGGTTATCCTTTGCTTTACATCTAATATCCACTTATGAGTGAGTACATATCATGTTTGTCTTTCTGAGTCTGGGTTTCCTCACTCAGCAATCCCCATCAAAATCCCAACACAATTCTTCACAGACCTCAAAAGGACAATACTCAACTTCATATGGAAAAACAAAAAACCCAGGATAGCCAAAAGAATCCTGTACAATAAAGGAACTCTGGAGGCATCACCATTCCTGACTTCAAGCTCTACTATAGAGCTATAGTAATAAAAATAGTTTGGTATTGGCATAAAAGCAGACAGGTGGATCAGTGGAATCAAGTCGAAGACCCTGACACAAATCCACACACCTATGAACACCTGATTTTTGACAAAGAAGCCAAAAATATACAATGAAAAAAAGAAAGCATCTTCAACAAATGGTGTTGGCATAACTGGATGTCCACATGTAGAAGAATGCATATAGATCCATATCTATTGCCCTGCACAAAACTCAAGTCCAAGTTCATCAAAGACCTCAACATAATAATTAAAATTTTTAAAAATACACACAATAACATTTGTATTATCACCAAAAACTGTAAAATATTTAAGTATTAAATGTAAGAAGATGCCGGGCAGCAAAATGGGTCAGTGGATAAAGGGCATGAAGCCTGATCACTTGAGTTTGATCCCTGAAACCACATAGTGGAAAGAGAGAACCAAATCCTCCAAGTTGCCCTACACGCACACACACACACACACACACACACACACACACACACACACACACACACCACACACACACACACACACACACACACACACGCATGCACACACGCATGCACACACTAAATAAATCAATAAATAAATGCAATTTAAATAAAAATATGTGCAATCTAAACATGGAAAACTGCAAAACTGTGATGAAAGATGTCAAAGGAGTACTAAGTAAATGAAGAAAGAGTTTGTGTGTAAGGGCAGGACATCTCAATAATGGTGAGTTATTAGCTCTTTTCACATCGACCTAGAGTCAATGTAATCTCAATCAAAATCTCAGTACATTGATTGATCAGTATCAACAAATTGAATTCTATGGTTTATTTGGAGATGCAGAGGAGTCAGAATAGGCAGCATGTTATTGAAAAAGAACAAAGTCAGGAAACTGATATTATCTAACATCAAGACTTACTGTAAAGCCACAGTAATCAAGACAGTGAAGTATTGGTCAAAGAATAATAATAACAAGATTAGTTGATTAGCAACACAATAGAAATCCCACAAGTGACCCATATAAATGCAGTCAACATCTTTGACAAATTATCAAAAGAAACATAATGGGGGGGGGAAGACTTTTAAAACAAATGATTCTGGAAAAACTGGATATACGAATGCAAAAAAAATCTAAAAATAAAGTTTACACCCTTCATAAAAATGTAAGATGGAACAAAGATCAAGATGTAAAATGCAATGCTATACAACCACCAGGAGATAACAGGAGAGAAGTCTAATTGACATTAAGTCTGAACAGGGCTTTTTAGACACAAAACCAACAGTACCGTCTACAAAAGACTCAGTCAAATCCACGAAAGGAAGAGTTTTGTTTTCATTTTATCTTGAAATACACCATCAAAAAAAAAAGGAAAAAGGGAAAGCCATGGGGCCAGCAAGATGGCTCACTGAGCAAAGTCATTTGCTGCTAAGCCTGAGGACCTGCGTTTAATCCCTGGAACTCCCATGCTGGAAGGAGAGAAGCAACCCCAGCAAGTTTGCCTCAGACTTCTGCATGTGCATGCTCTTTCTCTCTGTCTCTCTCTCTCTCTGTCTCTCTCTCTCTCTCTGTCTCTCTCTGTCTCTCTCTCTCTCTCTCTCTCTCTCTCTCTCTCTCTCTCTCTCTCTCACACACACACACACACACACACACACACACACACACACACCACTAGATAGATAGATAGAGAGAGAGAGATAATACACGGATGGATGGATGGATGGATGGATGGATGGATGAACGGTTGGATGAATGTACACAGACTAAGGAAAGCCACAGATGAATCCCCAAGGCAAGAGCATCACCTGGGAAGCATCTTTTAAGCACCTACTCGGGGTTTGTCAATAGTTAAAGCAAAGGGCCAAGAAAGCAAAGAGACTTCAAGTTTGATGATATGGCGGGAAGCCAGAGCTGAAATTAAGACAAAACCAAAGAACCGTGGTGGCTGGAAACACTAAGGAGCCTGGTCTGGAGTCAAGAGACAGGGGCCTCACTCAAGTCCTCTCCTCTGCAGCTACAACTCCCTCGCCTGAAATGTGAAGAGGTCCAATGAAGTGAGATCAGGAGATGCCTGTGGTGGGTCTCTTCTCATCCATCAGTCTATGAACAGTGATAGTCTAGACCAGTGGTTCTCAATCTGTGGGTCAAGATGCCTTTGAGGTCACCTAAGACCATCAGGAAACACAGATGTTTACATTACAATTCCTAACAGTATCAAAAGGACAGTTAATGAAGTAGCAGTGGGAATAGTTTTATGATTGAGGTCACCACAACAGGAGGAACTGTATTAAAGGGTCGCAGCATTAGGAAGGTTGAGAACCACTGCTCCAGACAGTCCAGCTTGTCTGTGAAGATGAACCTGAGCAGGATCCCTCAGGACACGGGTGGGTGAAGAAGCTAATCTGAGGTGCACAGGCAGTGGACACAAAGGTGGACAGAGCAGACGTGGGTGGCTCTAGGGTCTGGTCTTTCCCTTCCCTGCACTGCACCTGATTCCCCCTGAATTCTGTGAAGTTCTCTCTCTCTCTCTCTCTCTCTCTCTCTCTCTCTCTCTCTCTCTCTCTCTCTCTCTCTCTCTCTCTGCCAACATACTCCCACTTCCCGACTCCTCATTATTTCAGTTACGGTGTGTTGCTGACTGTAGTCCTGTCTTGAGAATTTAACTAGATCACTGCTAAATGCATTCCGTTTGTACACCTGATCGGGGTCATGGTCACATTCCACTGTGGACACTGAGGATCTGTGAATATTTTTAAGTATTTTTTTTGCTACATAATATGGAATTCAAAAATAGGTATTGGACCTGCCCTTGGGCCCCTTGTGTGGGCCTGAGCTGTGAAAGTGTGTGTCAGCCATGTTTCTACCCAAAGATGTGATTCAGTGACTTAGATGGTCTGGGGAGGTTTACCAGCTGTGGAGGTTTCTGAGATTCCCCGAGTGACTCTCATGGGCAGGAAGCCACCAGATACACTATTCTCATAAAGGTCAAAAGGACTGGCAGGCAGTGTCCCTTAGGAAAAGGATGTGAGTAGCTCTGTTGTTTATTTCGATTGTCAACTTGGTGGGACTTAGGATCACCATGGAAACACACAAAAAAGTATCTCTGTGACAATGTTAACTGAGTTGGAAGACCCACCCTGAACATGAGTGACATCCTTCCATGGGCTAGGGTCCTGGGCAGCATACAAATGAGCCAGTGAGCCACCAAGCCCAGTTAATACTTGGTGAATCTCTACTATGTGATATGTAGACAATTATAGTGATAAAGACTGATCTAGAGCCCCAGAACTTAACTCAGTACCTGGTCATACAGGAGTTCCCTGACCCCCCTCCACAGCCAATAGTCACTGAATGACCAGTTAACTCATATACCTTGGTGACTGCTCCTCACCCACAAGAGTGGACAGTGAAAAGGACTTCTTCACCTGTCCTGACAAAAGGGATATGCCCTTTCACCAATACCATCCCTTTATGGCAGCGGGGACATTATTTCTCCCTTTGGAAAGGAGAGAAATAAGTGCCTAAAAACCTGAACACTGAAGACAGACTATCAGATGAAATCACTCTGTGTATGTGGGGGGGGGGCAGATAATGTTATTTTACTTTTTGGATTTACATTGAAGATTTTAAGAATGAAATAACATGAACTCACATCTAGTCTGGAAGTTATCTGAGAGGCGAGAATAGAGAATGGGGAAACTGAGGACCAGAGCTGGAAGCTTTGAAGCTAGCCAGCCCAGCCCATGTTGAGCACCAGAGAAGCTGGGTGGGAGCCCAGGTGGGGACATCAGTGGTTTGCGGACTAGTCTGGAGCTTGGAACCAGCCAGTGAGCTTCAAAAACACGGAAGCCATGTTTCTACCCAGAGGTGTGATTCAGTGACTTAGACAGTTAGGGGAGGTTTACCAGCTGTGGAGGTTTCTAAGATCGCCGGGTGAATCTCATAGGCAGGAAGCCACCAGATACACTACTCTCTGCTCATCTAAGGCCGTCTAATAGTTCTCAACATAAAATTGTTCGTGCAGTGGAGATATAAGAGGAGATATTGCAGAGGAGCAATGGGCAGACCCTGCCCGCACTTTGTCAAGGATGGAGAGTATAGTGGTCTCTCCCCAAGTCTTTCATCCCAAGCCCCTCCGCCAACAGCTGTCTTCCCACTTCATGGCTCCTGACTCAGGTGGGACTCATATTCAATAATGCAGTCCCATCAACAACTCACCGTCACCTACACACGGCATCACCCTTAATTAAGTCCTTCAAAGGACCTCTAGAGTCTGGCTGTTCCTTCAGTCTGGCACTTCAGCCTGAACCTCATGATTCCCATTTTCTTCCCCTCCCTTCCTTTTCCACCTCATTCTCCTCTGTTCTCTTTGGATGATGGTGAATTACCCACTTTTGCCTCCCACTTAGGTGAGGCCAGGGCTTCTCAACAGCGCTATGATTGCATTTAATCATTCTTGGATGGACAAATGGGTTTTGCCAATTCATTTCTAACAGTACCTGCAAACCCCTGCTCACCTGCCTTCCCACAGACTCCCACAGGAAAGCCCATCTTACCAGATAATGCTTCATCTTAGCCAGAATGTCTCAATAGTAGGTTTCATGTTCTCAACTGTGCAAAGCGATGGGGGTGTGATTTTTCTTCGTGAAAATGCTATTATCACAGAACCCCAGGCTCACGTCCCCCAACAATAGTTCTCTATTATGTCTGGGGAAAATGGTACTTTAGAGGGAATTTGCATGTGGCTCTCTGAAAGAGGCCAAGCGTGGCTCAGAATCAAAGCACTGCCTGTGAATGGTAACTCAGCCAACCTCCCTGACGGGCTCAGAGCCCTAGTCATGCCCAAAGGTCTGACACAAGAAGACCCCTAAAGGAGGGGGCTCACAAGACCACACCCCTCCCTGGGGGAACTATTGGCAATTAATGGTTGCTGAAGCAGGGGTGTAGTTTTCTTCTATGGTGTAGCCACTGACAAGTTCCCATGCTCCTGTAAGCAACTCCTGCCTCATGCTCATGCAAGCCACCCCAGTTAAACTCAGTGGGTCAAACACACACAGACACACACACACACACACACAGAGAGAGAGAGAGAGAGAGAGAGAGAGAGAGAGAGAGAGAGAGAGAGAGAGAGAGAGAGAACACAAAATAAAAGCATGAAGATAGGAAGTTAGAACCCTGGGACCCAGAGGATAGAAGGAAAGAACTCCTATACCTTGTCCTCTAACCACCACACAGGTACTATGGTTCACACACACACACACACACACACACACACACACACACACACACACTACAAAGAATAAAATGTAGTTTAAATTTCTTAATGTGTCATACCAGGAACGTAAACTAGGACAGCCACTGTGAGAACCAATATGGAGGTTTCCAGAAGAAGACAAGAACGTGTCTTCTGCATGACCCAGCTGTACCAGTCCTGTCTGCTGCCAACGGAGGGATGTCATCAGAGATGTGCGGATTAACTCCATTAAGTCAGTCTCAGAGAGACAAATAGCCCATGTTTTCTCTCATTCATAGGTCTTAGATTTTATAGAGACAAATAAGATCGTGTGTGTATGTGTACATATGTAGACATATAGAAACATATAGAGAGATATATATGACATGAAAGTGGAAATAAACTGTGTCGGGTGACACAGAGAACTAACAGACGAGACAAAGAAGGGAAGGATGCAGAGAATGAGGAGATATGCTCATCATGCAGCGTAGACATGCATGAAAGCTTAAAACCCAGTCAATGAAACTGTGAGTGTGCACAGTGGAGCCCTTTTCAGCCATGAGGAAAGCAAAGCCATGTCATTTTCAGGAAACGCGTTCAGCCGGTGAAAAGCTCGCTCAGCAAATTAAGCCAGTCTCAGAAAGGCAAAAACAGTAAGTTTTCTCTCGCTTGTAGTTCCTAGATTTTATGTAGATATGTAAAATTGTGTACGAGCCATAAAATCAGAAAGGGAACCCATCTAGGCATGGGGATTAACCAGAATGACAGTGTGGAAGGGAAGGAAGGAGAAAGGGGCAGAGGGATGAGGATTAACCAGAATTACAGCACCGGAAGGAAGGGCATAGGGAATACGTTCAATATACAATATACGTTTGCGGGAAATTTGACAAGAAAATATTCTGGGGCAGCTGAGAGAGCTCAGCAGGTAAATGTGCTCGTCACCAAGCCTGATGACCTGAGTTCAATACCCAGGAACCCACACGGTGGACCCACAGGTGTCCTCTGACCTCCACACCTGTACACACACACACACACACACACACACACACACACACACACTACATACACACAATAAATTGAATGTAGAAGCTGAACATGTTAAATATTTTTAAAACGCACTGATTAGTTTGTATTAGACCGTGCTCCTTCTCTCCATCAAAGCCTGAAGTGGACAGAGCAATCTAAACTTTTAAAAAGCCCATCAATTATCACATGCTGTTGTATCTTCACACACTCCCATCCCACCATTCAAAGAGTTTTCAAGCACTAAATATGTCCTATTCTGCCTTTGACCCTTTGGCTATTGAAATGACTGAAAACCCACCCTCACCTGGAGGCACTCTCCTCAATCCATGCAGAAACTCTAGGTCCCAGGAGTGGCTGGCAAAATCCAAGTGCCTGGCCTGCCACCTTGTGGACACTCAGAGTAATGCACTTACCTCTGAAGACCTGCCTAGAGGTTAAGGCCATGAGAGAAAGAACACAAACATACCACATTAAAAATGACCCCTGGAGGGGACTTTGGAGAGGAGCACTTTTCTTCAAACAGTTAAGGTTTTACAGGAATGAGGCACATTTCAAATGCCCCCAAGTCCAAATCACACACATTTTTATTTATTTACTTTTAGTATGTTACTTTTTAGACAAAGTCTCACATACCCCGGCTGGCCTTGAACGTGACAGAGGATGACCCTGAACTCCTGATCCTCCTGCCTCCACTGCCTGAGTGCTGGGATTACAGGCAAGCACTCCACCATGCCCAGTTTATCTGGTGCTGTAGATGAAACAGAAGCACTTCTCAGACCCAATGCACGTGCTTGAACAGATTCAGACAAGGGTTCTCAAGCACTGGGTCCTGTCAGAATCTGTGTGTGTAGGAGGGTGTTAGATGTCAACACCCACTCATTCCCATCAACCTGGGTCTCTGGAATCCAGGTCCCTTTTCCTTACGTCTTAATGAACTTATTATGGTTAAAAATAACCGTGTAAGAGCAGGAGAGATGGCTGAGTGGGCAGTGGTGCTGTGTCGCACAAGCCTGAGAACCTGTGTTTGATCCCTGAACCATGTAGAGGTGGAAGGGGAGAGCAGAGTCCACAGCTGTCCCCTGACCTCCACAAGCATCATGTCATGTGTCCACACATCCATCATTCGCATACTGCTGGGGATGCTGGGAATGTGTTGCTCTATACACACAACAACAATAATAAATATTAGGACTAACAGAACTGCCAAAGCAACCATCCAGCATCCTGTGTAGTAGCATCCAGTGTATTCACACTGAGAAACGTATCCCAGGACTGATTCTTTCTGCAAAACTGAACACTGTCCTCTAAACAGATCTCCAGCCCTCTCCCCTCAGCTCTGACAGGCGCCATTTTCTTTCTGTCTTTGAGTTCTGTGATTCTGGGGCCCTCGTATAGCAAACACAGCGGCTGAAAACATGAAATCCTCAAGACTTAGCACATGCAAGGTACGATGGACTTTCTTCCTATCGATGAGATGCTGACCATGCTCTGTGCACCCGTCACCATCAGCAGCCTCTGCTCCTAGCTCTGGCTCTGTGACATGCTGCTGTGGGCATATAGTGTGACCTCCCTTTGCGATCCTGCTTCCGTTCTACCGAATAACCAGAAGCAGGACGCAGGTGTCACACTGGGACTCTTTTTTTTAATATATTTAGTTTTAACAGTCCTAAGTGATTTTGAGGACAGAACCTCTGGGGTAGCCCCAACCTTCACCACACAGGTAGAGAACCAGGGCCTGAGGAGCAGGGAAGGAAGCCATGGCTGAGGTCGGGTTCATTATCCACCATCTAAGGCGTACACGTGGAATCCCATGCATTTCCAATTACTCAGACTGCTAACAGCCTTGAGGAGAGACAGGCAATAATTACAAACAAATGAAATGCTCACTTTCTCCTCTCTCTCTCTCTCTCTCTCTCTCTCTCTCTCTCTCTCTCTCTCTCTCTCTCTTTCTCTGCCTCTGTGTGTGTATGTCTGTCTGTCTGTCTCTGTGTGTGTCTCTGTGTATCTCTCTCTCTTTCTCTGTCTCTGTCTGTCTCTCTCCAAAGCAGGGTCTCAGGGATCCAAAGCTGACCTCAAATTCTATATGTAGCCAATGTTGACAATGATCTTTCTTCCTTTTTTTAATGTGTGGTATGCATGTGAGTGTAAGCATGTTTACATATGGGTATGGAGATGTAGCCTGTGGATGCCCAAGGCTGATGTTGGGAATCATACTCCACAGCTCTTCTGCCTTATTCACTGAGGCAGTCTCTCCAACTGAGTTTGTGGACCTAGCTAGTCTCACTAGACAGCTCAGTCTGGGAATCCCTTGCCTCCAGCAACCAGGGCTGGAACTCCAGGTGGGCTACAACACTCCCCCAGCATTTATGTGGTTCTAGGGTCTGAATTATGGTCCTCGTGCTTGTGGGGAAAGAGCCTTCTCCCCAGCTCACCCCCCAATCCTCCAATCCTCCCTGCCTCCCTGGAATTATAGGCATGCACCACTACAAGTGGTTAACACAATTGGAATCAAACTGAACGCCCCATGCATGGTAGGCGAGCACTCTACTTATCGAGCTGCATTACAGGCCCACAGAGTGATTTCTGGACAGCAAATGCCACAGTAACATAAGCTAGCCAGAACTTGGGTGACAAACGGAGCTGACTGTGACCTCAGCACTCATGGAATTCACGCAACTAGGATAAGCTCTACAGTACCCATAAGGCTGCTGGGATCCCCCTAGTAGAGCTGAGTAGATAGGGGAACATCACAATTGGGGGTCTGATTAATTAGTATACAGCCAGTACATGGCGGAGTCTAGAACAGAAGGCAGGCGGTAGGGCTCTGGAACTCCAGCTGAGGGCAAGGGACAGGGGAGCTGAGATCTGAAGAGCAGTGGAGTCCTCGCCAACCACAGGCCAGAGCAAACGCAAATAAACACAAAGGGGCAGGAGAAACTTCCAGCAGCTGAGAGAAGCCCAGTAGCACAGGATACATCAGAGGGAGGGCCAGGCCCAGAGGGTGGTAAGGTCAGAGCATGGAAGATTGGGTCGCCATGTTGGGGGAGGGGTGATTTTGTTCTATGGGGTTTGTGAGCCCCTGGAGGGTTCTAAGCAAAGAGGACAGACACTTCAGCTGCTCTCCTGATAACTGTCCCCAGTGGTATATATTTAAGGTGTTTGCAACAGAAAACAAGCCTGGCGGGAAGGGGGAGGCAAGGGGGAATGTCTCCAAAGTTCTACATTTTGTGAACATCTTAGCAACATCCTTTGCAAAGTCTTACCCTGAGACTAAGGCACGGCAGTGTCTCGGCTGTGAGCCCCTGCGTGCTGCCTCTTTTCTTGGCTGGTGTTACTTAGCTGGTGACCTGCAGCCACCTTAGCTGTAGGCCCTGTAATTACTTTTGCCTCATCACCATCCCGGACATCCCCAACCCCAGGAGGAGATCTTGGTCTTCATGGGAATCCAGATGGCCCACCTATTGGGCCCCCACTGCTGCAGGAGACTGACCACTAGAGCCCGACTAAGGTGCCAAGCCCCCACAGTCCAGGAACTAGATGGGCTCGTATTTCCACCAGGAAATAGCACTTACATCCACATAAAGCAGAGGGATTAAAGGAGCTTTTACACGAAGGACTTGCCCTCCTCGGAGGCATTTCCATCATCACAAGCCGCTGCTCTGAGACTCTCAACTCAACCCTGTAATGACTTTGCCTTTGATCTTGGCCGAGTCGCCTCCCCGCAGAAGCGAAGTCCTCAGTATCCCAGCACTTTCCACCTGGGTAGAAAGAAGCATGTCATCTCTTGCAATATCAGCCTTATAAGGAATCACCTCCACTCCCTCCGGACACTGTACTTTGGGGACAGTAAATCTAAGTGACTGTTCCCATGTTGTAGAAGCTTGGGGGAGGGGCAGGAAGTCCCCTGTGCTTTTGCCTCCCTCCAGTTGCCTTGGTAGAAAGCAGTCACGTGCCCCTCAGCCAGTTGAATCTTGCTTCTCTGAGATGCTGGATTTGAAGAGTGATCTGAGGCCTGCAAGAAACCAGGGTGCGGGGCTAGAGATGCAGGCAGTTCCTTGGTGGAGAGCTTACCCAGCAGGCATGAGCCCTGAGTTATAGTTCCTGTACCACATGAATTGGGCGTGGAGGTGCAGGCCTATAATCCCAGGACTTGGGCTCTGGGAGGCCGGAGAATCTTCAGAAGGTCAAGGTCATCCTCAGCTACCTAGTGAGTTCAAAGTCAACTTAGGCTACAAGAGATCCTGTATCAAAGTGAGGAGTGGATTGGGATGCATTGATTCCCATGCTCCGCTGAAGGAACCAGTGAGCAGAGCCTGCCAATGAGACCTTCTGGGAGCAATTTGGTGCCTAGTGGCTCTGGGGTCATTCTTTAGCCATCAACTGAGTCTAGTGAGCAGCTGCATAGCCTTGTCAAAAGAGACCCGGTCTCCTTCAGCAAATGATCAATGAAGTTCCTACTGTTTGAAATAAAGATACTCAGTGAGATATGAAGGGCATTCAGGGAGCACCCACATTATCCGGAGGAGTTGCTTTCCTCTGTAACAAGTAGAGGAGTTTCCAGCCAAGTGAGTAAGTTCTCTTGAGAGAATGAAGCTGGAGGTGACTTCTCAGTTCGTGTGGAGTATCCTCTCTCCAGGGGAATTTAAATATAGCGGGGTCTTTGAATGAGGTTGCACATCCTAGAAAATGCTGAGAATAGATTTTACAAGATCTTACTATTAAAAAAGAAAGTAGCTATATAAGTTCACACATATGTTAGCTAGCATTGCCAAGTGTTTTCTAAGTGCTTCAAGTACTTCAAAGTAATTTGTAGTACATAGTAAATATATACAGCTCTACTTGTCAATGAAGAATAAAAATTAAATTCAAAAGTTGAGCAAGGAGGCCAGGCAGTGGTGGATGGAGCACACCTTTAATCCCAGCACTTGGGAGGCAGAGACAAGCAAATCTGTATGAGTTCAAGGCCAGCCTGGTTTACAAAGCAAATTCCAAGATAGCCAGGTCTACACAGAGAAATCCTGCCTCAAAAAAACAAACAAAAGTTGACCAAGGGCTGGAGTGTAGTTTTGTTGGTAAAGTGTATGCTGTTCAAGCATGAGGACCTGAGTTTGATGCTCAGAACCCCTAACTGGGCACGGTAGTGCCCACTGTTAATCCCAGCACTAGGGAAGTAGAAATGGGTGAATCACTGGACTCACTGGCCACCCAGCCTCATCTATCTGGCAAATTTCAGGCCAAAAACACGGGGTTGACAGACCCAAGAAACAGCACCTGAGGATGATCTCTGGCCTCTACATGTACAAACACACATGCACACACACACACACACACACACACACACACACACACACACATATATGCACTCACAAACACACACTCACTCACACACAGTAATGGGTACCTGTCATGGGATGCCCACATAGCCATCAAAAAGATTGAAATGTCAAACCCAGGACGCCCAGAAGGGAATGGAGAACAGGTCCTTATCTTCCATCTGCCCCATCATGGAGCTGAATTACCAACAGCCAATTCCTTTTTAAAGCAATGAGACTGTCACAGTCTGAGCTGACAGTGGATGAAACAGTTCACGATGTTTGACTCTTTAACATTAAAAAATTATCCACCACCCCCACATACACACAAAATGGGATCAGGTAAGAGACCATCCACTCCCAGTTGAGCTGAGCAATCTGTCGCTGTCACCTACAGCTGCAGCAGAAGTCACCACTGAGCAATAACAAAACAGAGAGCCAGTGGGGCTGCCAGTGACCCATGTGCATTCCAGTGCATGGAAAACTCAGCATCCAGAGAGCAGTGTGTGTGTGTGTGTGTGTGTGTGTGTGTGTGTGTGTGTGTACATGTATGTGTATGTGTGTTTCAACCTCAGCAGTCTACCTTCCCAGGGTTCCATTCTCCTCTGTGAAATAACAAGACTTCATTTCTATCCACTCTGGCAAACAGCTTCCTGCTTTTCCTAAGAGAACAGCTGGACTAGAATTGCCAAGTTTAGGGCCCCAGTAACCCCAATAAACTCACTGATTGACCAAGCTGGCTGCGGATGGAACTGTCCTTTGGTCTGCTGTTGTCTTCTCTATCTGGAGTGGATAGAAATAGACTTCCCCAAGGAACCATCAATGGTATTACCCAGTACTGGACCCTGCATGCTATAATACTTGTAGGGTGTTCACCAGAAAAGACTGCCCGGACACAGGATTAAGCCAATAGTAAGTCTTTATGACCCACCTGGTGACTACCCTGGGTGTTCAGGATCTTAGCATAGTCCAGAGTCTTCCTCGTAGTCTGGAGTCCTCCTCAGAGTGAGAGTTTAAGCACAAAAACCATGTCCTGGGTTGACATACTTCAGTCAACAAGAACAGTTAGCCAGAAACAGAAGTACAGAAGCCAAAAAGTGGGGTTGGTACATTTAGAGACTTTCCCAGGACTTTGATGGATTAGGCATTTGATTTCATTTTTGGCAGGTGGTACTGTCTACATGTTGAGTTTTATAGCCTAAATGGTATTTCCACCATGGAGTCAGTTGTGCTAAGGTCTGGGACCCTCTTACATACTGACCTGCCAGGCAGATGTGCCCACTGGTACAATAGTGTCATAAAGGTTATAGACACAATCAACTACTTTTTTTTATTGTATCTAAGCCCTCTTTGGCAGGAGGGAATTCATGTCTAGTTCTGTAAACCTGGCCAAAACCCAGTGACTCAGAAGGTCACAGGCTCTAAGGAGGAGTCTTATTCTACTGTCTTGTCTTGCTAAATAGACATAATGTCAAACTGCCTTCTATTAAATATTTAAGATTATACCCATAGATTACCGCTGCCTTCAACCTTGTCCAGAGAAGCTTGTCTCTGCAGTGGTTGGTACTTAACACAGAGACTCAGAACTGGTCAGCGTACTGAGAATAGATGACTATTGAGTGTCCAACCCTAAATAAGACATCTATAACAAACTCTCATACAAAAGGCTCAAGGAACATTGCAGAAGAGTGGGTGGAAAGAATGTAAGAGCTGGAGACAGGGAGGAGCGCCGTAAAACACTGTCATCTGAACATGATGAGACCTTTGTACTCATGACCTCACTGCCACTATGATTTCCTACACAAGACCTGTGTAAGACTGAACGAACAAGAGCAACCAAAGTCCCAACAGGCAGCCCAAATTGGACTCCATGGTTACTTAACAAAAAAAAAAAAAAAAGAGGAAGACATAAAGAGGGTTGAGATATGTTGGAGTGCCTTGGAGGATCAAGATGGAGAAACTGAGAGTGAATATGATCAAGGGATGAAGATATGTTGTTTACATGTGCAAAAGTTGTCAAAGGATAAATAAAAGACATTCAATTTTTTAAGTCAATTGACTCCACAGGAAAACTCATGCAATACTTCTAACGTAAATAAGGTTATTCACATCTCATATCTAAGGGAAATGGGCATCAGGGAGGCAAAAGTCCTCAACCCAGATCACACAGTGCCCACATAGGTTGTCCAAAAGTCAAGTCACATTTTCCCAAGACTCTAGAACATCTCTGCTCATCCTGGTGACAGCTAAATAGGAGGATTTTGCTCAAAGTCACACAAGGTTCCATGACTGCCACAGGGCTAAGTTTGCATCTCACTGCCTCGCACATA
Organism: Peromyscus eremicus; assembly: GCF_949786415.1. Classification (NCBI taxonomy): domain Eukaryota; kingdom Metazoa; phylum Chordata; class Mammalia; order Rodentia; family Cricetidae; genus Peromyscus; species Peromyscus eremicus. The sequence continues at coordinate 63,605,701 of NC_081431.1, forward strand.
TTTATCCTCACACATCTTTTTTTTAATGTATTTTTTTATTTTATAATTTAATTTTACATATCAGCCATGGATTCCCCTGTCCTCCTTCCTCCCACCCACCCCTGCCCTCTCCCCAACCCACCCCCCATTCCCATCTCCTCCAGGGTAAGGACTCCCCTGGGGATTCAGCTCAGCCTGGTAGATTCAGTCGAGGCAGATCCAGTCCCCTCCTCCCTTCACCCAGGCTGAGCAAAGTGTCCCTGCAGAGGCCCCAGGCTCCAAACAGCCAGCTCATGCACTAAGGACAGGTCCTGGTCCCACCACCTGGGGGCCTCCTAAATAGTTCAAGCTAATCAACTGTCTCACTTATCCAGAGGGCCTGATCCAGTTCCATGAAGGCTCCTCAGCTATCATGTGTTTCCATTAGTTTGGCTATTCGTCCCTGTGCTTTTTCCAATCATGGTCTTAATATCTCTTGTTCATATAATCTCTCCTCTCTCTTGCTGATTGGACTCCTGGAGCTCCACCTGGGGCTTTGCTGTGGAACTCTGCATCTGCTTCCATCAGTCACTGGATGAGAGTTCTATCATGACAGGGTATTTGGCCATCTGATCACCAGAGTAGGTCAGCTCAGGCTTTCTCTTGACTATTGCCAGTAGTCTATTGTGGAGGTATCTTTGTGGATTTCTGGGGACCTCTCTAGCACTCTGCTTCTTCCTATTCCCATAGGGTCTTCATTTATCATGATATCTCTTTCCTTGTTCTCCCATCCTGTTCCTGATCCATCTGGAACCTCCCGCTCCCCTAAGCTCTCTTTCCCCCAAACCTTGTCCTCCATTAACGCCCCCCACACACATCCAGTTTGCTCATGTAGATCTCATCCATTTCTCTGTCATTGGGTGATCCCTGTGTCTTTCTTAGGGTCCTCTTTACTAGGTAGCCTCCCTGGAGTTGTGAGTAGCAGTCTAGTCATCCTTTGTTTTACATCTAGTATCCACCTATGAGTGAGTACATACCATATTTGTCTGTCTGAGTCTGGGTTACCTCACTCAGGATGATTTTTTCTAGATCCATCCATTTGCCTGCAAACCTCATGATGTCATTGTTTTTCTCTGCTGAGTAGTACTCCATTGTGTATATATACCACATTTTATTTATCCATTCTTCAGTTGAAGGGCATCTAGGTTGTTTCCAGGTTCTGGCTATTACAAACAATGCTGCTATGAACATAGCTGAGCATGTGCCCTTGTGGTATGATTGAGCACTCCTTGGAAATATGCCCAAGAGTGGTGTAGCTGGGTCTTGGGGGAGATTGATTCCCAATTTTCTAAGAAAGCACCATATTGATTTCCAAAGTGGCTGTACAAGTTTTCATTCCCACCAACAGTGAAGGAGAGTTCCCCTTGCTCCACATCCTCTCCAGCATAATCTATCTTCAGTGTTTTTTCTTAGCCATTCTGATGGGTGTAAGGTGGTATCTCAGAGTCATTTTGATTTGCATTTCCCTGATGATTAGGGATGTTGAGCAATTCCTTAAATGTCTTTCAGCCATTTGAGCCTCCTCTGTCAAGAATTCTCTGTTTAGTTCTGTAGCCCATTTCTTAATTGGACGGTTGGGCATTTTGATGTCTAATTTCTTGAGTTCTTTATATATTCTGGATATCAGTCCTCTGTCAGATGTGGGGTTGGTGAAGATCTTTTCCCATTATGTAGGCTGTCGCTTTGTCTTGTTGACTGCACACACCTTTTTTTTTTAAGGTAGGGGTTTATGTGTCCTAAAGTAGCTCCCAACTTGCTCTGTAGTGGAGGGTGACCTTGACTTTCTGTTCTGCCTGCCTCTGCATCCAGCATTGGAATTACAGACGTGCACTACTGTGTCTGGTTTATGTGGATCAAACCCAGGGCTTCATGCATGCTAGGCAACAGCTCCACCAACTGAGCTACATCCCCAGGTTCTATACTATATTCTTTATACAACACCTCCTTGTTCTGTACCTGTTTTCCCTGGGTTGAAATATTCCCTAGTGGAGGAAGAGAATAGGTGTACGAGGCTCAAAAAAACTTAAAAGACTCAGGAACCTACAGACCCCAAAATTATACTGCCAGGAAGCAATCCCCAAGGGAGGTCTGACCATGAGGTCCGGAAAAACCAAGTTCAAATTGCAGCTTTTGTAACTGACTTATATAATGGCTCCAGTTTGTTTCCTTATGCATAAGGGGGTAGATATTGACTAGATATAGGTCTCCAAATCTATGTATTCACCCTATCGTTTATTCAAATGAGTATATATTACCAGTACAGAAGTATTTAATTATTCAGTCGTGTATATGATGTAAATGTGTGCTTTATGAAGAAATACTACATATATTATTTAAAATGAAATTCTTAAAAGTGTGAGTTAAAGATGAAACAAGAACCATGTCACATTGAGTGTGGTGGATTGATAGTATTATAACTGAGTTTGTTAGAGTCAGATCTTGGACTTTGGCAGCCCCAACAACCTGGGCTGGCCACCTATCCATCCTCAGTAAGTCTATTAAATAGGTAAGTAATAGTGAAAAGCATAGAAAGGGAGTTTATTCAATGTGGACACTTGGGAAGAGGAACAAAGATGTCTGGCGGCAATCCCCCAAGTCCATCTTTGGGATCCTGACACAGAGTTTAGGTTTAAAGCCAGGGCAAGAATTATGCATAACTAAGTATCCTGGTCAAGGTGTGGTCCAGCTCATCATTGACCTATCATTGTTTTGGCTCTAGTCTCTCCTGCAGTCCTGGTCAAGGTGTGGTCCAGCTCATCACTGACCCATCATTGTCTTGGCTCCAATCTCTGTACAAGGTGATCTAACAAGTTGTCAGAACTGTATGAAATCTCTTCCTAGGAGATTTTTCCTCTTGCTGGCTCTGGACTTCATTCTTATCCTTCTCCTTTCCTCCCTGAGGAAATTCCAGTTCTATGGAGTCGGTTGCCTCAGCAGCCAGAAGGAAGGGCACAAGTGTCTGCAGAATAGCTTCATTTCTTTCAGGAAGGTTACAGTATCACAGCCAATAACTCCAAGAACAGTGTGAATTGAGGCAAGACTGATTTATCCTAAACATGTCAGGTGATAATCTATAGATCGAATATCTTGTCCATGTGGAGGCTTTTTTTTTTTTTTTTGGCTGACATCTTATCTGGTTTGGTGTAATTATTGTTCCCCTGGGATGGAGCTTGGTGGAGGGAAACAGAGCTGCCTAGGGCCTACCATCACTTGGGTCATCTTCAAATCATGGTGTCCTTGCATGTGTGTACTTTCTGAGAGCATTCCATTCCAACAGGAAAACAGAACGTTGAGATATCCCTAAGCCGCGCCTATGTTTCCTTGGCCATCAAATGAAGGGCTACAGACACCATTGTCACATAAGCTACACAGTCCACAGAGTAAGACTAGTGTGTCAGCAGAGCTCTGCTCACTCAGAAGCCTACAGAGAATCTCTGCCTCTTCCAGCTCCTGCAGTCTACAGGAAATCCTTGACACTGGAGGTCTGCAGAGCCAATGTCTGGGACAACTTTTGGCTTCTCATGGTTAATCTTGACGGTCACCTTGATTGCTCTGGATGGGCCTGTGATAGCATCTCCAAAAAGGATTATCTGGGGATGGTTGAGGGGAGAAGGCCCTTTCAGGAGTGGGGGACATTTTCCAACAGCAGTCCAGACATAAGGAGATCTAAGGAAGAGCAGCACCACATTCCCTGCCCTTGCTTCCTGCCGGTGAGTGTGCCTCTACTGTGACTGCTGCCCTGTTGATGTGTCTTCCAGATTCTCCATAAAGTCCCCAAGCTCTCAATGCCACATTGGAACTACTGAGTAACCCAGCCTCATGGGCTGAGAAGCTATCAAGCTCTCAACCTCCCCAGCGTATAGATGGCCGCTGTCGGACTACCTGGCCCAATCCAATAAATCTCCTTTGTAATATGTATTTATTCTATCAGTTCTGTTCCTCTACAGAACCCTGCCTCCATCATCATGGGGCTCTTTTCTCCTCAGGGAACTGTCTGTGTCCCTTCTTTTTCCTAGGGGGGACTTCATAAGAACACTACCTCTTTGAAGGTCATATTGGAATCAGTGTCCACCCTACTCTGTTATGAACTTTCTTAACAGATTGCACCCAAAATCAAATGTCCAAAGCAGATCTGGGTTCTAGGAGTTAGAATTCCAACATACCCCCTATAGAGGCAATTCAACCTATACAGCATGTATGAGTGTGCCAGAAGGAACACAGAAGACCCATCCCCGCTTTGTCCACACCTCTGAAGATTCTCCCTTGCCTCAGAGACCTCCTGATGTTGCCACAAGAATGGACACCAGGCCAGGATCCTCATCTGTTCTAGCTCTGGTTAAACTGGGGAATATTGGGAAACACACACAGGAGACTATGAAGGAATATGAGAGAGACCGAGACAGATGCAGAGAGCAAAAGGCAGAGAGAAACAAAGACATAGAGACAGAGACAAGGACAGAGACAGGGACGGGGACAGAGGCAGAAAGAGGAAAGACACCAGGAGAGTGTGACCTCCTTCAGCTAAGGAAGAAAGATCAGTAGAAACAGCTGGAGACCAAGTGTCACTATGACAGTGTCTCCCAAGACACTGGCCCTTCCCTTTTGTTTTATACTAACACATTTGTCCTCAGCACCAGCAACTAGCCTCATACATCCTGCCGAGAGCCTAAGACCAATGGTTTAGAGCCTCTGCCCTGTCCATAAGGCTTCTTCCACCTTTAAAACTGCATGGATGTCTGAGCAACCCTTCCCCAGAGGTCACATTCAAAATGACTAAAAATCAGATGCAATGAATTAGTGTTAGCCTGAGTCATAGAAGAACTTTTAAAGGGCAGAAAGGAGACACATCAAAAGGACAGGTGATTCTATTATCATATTTATTTTTATCTTAATAGCATGCCTAGTAAGAAGGTGCTATTGTAGGAAAGTTGTTCCTATTGCACTGAGAGAGACTGAGAGTCTTTTCAATTATTCATTTTTACCACTTATCATGTGCAAGAGAGTAGACGACACCAGTCCAGAACTTCAAGTTCAGAGCCAGCTTCCTGGTTCAAATCCCAGTTCTGCCGTTTACTGGTTGGATCACTTTGGGTTGTTTCATCTTTTTTGAAACTCAGTTTCTTCCTCTAAGAACTGTGTAGTGATATTACCCCATGGGTTGCTTTGTAAATAAATATGTGTTAAGTCTGTAGAACACACTGCCTGCTGCAAAATAAGACCCAAGCCAGGGTTTGCAGCTGTTTGACGATGATGATGATGATGATGATGATGATGATGATGATGACCATAATAACAACAACAACAGAGATGATGGTGATGATGATGATGATGGTGATGGTGATGGTGGTGGCAGTGGATGGTGATGATGGTGATGATGATGATGGTGGTGATGGTGACGATGGTGGCAGTGGGTGGTGAAATGTCCTCCATAGACTCGATATTTGAACACTTAGTTTCTGGTTGGTGGCACTGTTTGGAGAGGGCTAGGCTGTGCAGCCTAAACACATCGCCCTAAGAGGAAGCCCATCACTGGAGGTATGCTGTGAGGTTATATAGCCTTGCCCTACTTCCAGTTAGCTCCCTCTCTCCCTGCTTTGTGCTGCCACACCTGCCACTTTCCGCCATGCCTACCCACAACGATGGACTCTTTCTTATTCCTCTAGTAACGCAAGACAAAACAAACTGTTCTAGAAGCTGCTTTGGGTCATGTCCAGTGACATACTTCCTCACACAACAATTACATCCACCTTGAAGCTGTAATTTGTTTAGGTCACTTAAAGGTCCGGGATCTTATAGTTGACGGGAGTCCAGCCGGTTATCTTAGCCCTAGTGCTGTCTATACACAGCCGCTTTTATTCTGAAGGCCCGGGCTGCAGAGAGCTTGCTCTCTTGTCTCTTTGGATCCTCCGTACTTCATGAATGCTATGACAATAATTGACTTAGAGCAGTGGTTCTCAGCCTTCCTAATGCTGAAACCGTTTAATAGTGTTTCTCATGTTATGGTGACCCACAACTATAAAATTATTTTCATTGCTGCTTCATAACTATAATTTTGCTACTGTTATGAATCATAATGTAAATATCTGTGTTTTCCCTTTTTTTGGGGGGGGGGGGTTCGAGACAGGGTTTCTCTGTATAATTTTGCGCCTTTCCTGGAACTCACTCTGTAGCCCAGGCTGGCCTCAAACTCACGGAGATCGGCCTGGCTCTGCCTCCCGAGTGCTGGGATTAACCACCACCACCACCCGGCTATATCTGTGTTTTCCAATGGTCTTAGGTGACTCCTGTGAAAGAGTCGTTTGCCCCCAAAGGGGTCTCGATCCACATGTTGAGAACAGCTGAGCAGTACTTTCTAAATTCTCAGTCATAAGAGTACCCTGAGGCTCCTTAAAAAGTTGCAGGCTCTGCTGGATGATGAATGGCATGAAGCTAAGTGGCTGAGAGATTGATGTTCAAATCGATAGAAATGCTTAAGCAGTTGCCTTTTTTAAACATTAATACCAGACCTCTGAATTTGTATTTTTCCTTGTTAACCATTTTAATTTGTTGGCTGGATGTATAAAGATGTTTTTAAAAAATCAGTTGCTTTTTGGGGTAATCTGAATTAATATTTTAATGATTAGGGTTCCATTTGACTGTTTGCATTGAGATCGTAATGTGCAATGTGCAATTTTTTTTTGTAGTTGTGGCATCTCATCAACATCAAATATGACTTTGATAATAAGTACCAGTTCCTGGGGGAGAAAAAGGTGTAGGCTCCGAGTCCAACTGAATCACAGTCTCCAGAGAATCCATTTTCTTCAAAAAGCGCTATAATGGTTTATACTGGTTGTCAACTTGACAGAGTCTAGAGTTACCTGGGAGAACAGCCTCTCTGTATTCACAAGGGAGTCTCAAGATTTGGTTAGTTGGTGTGGATAGACTTACACTAAATGTGGCTGGCACCCCCTGAAGGGCTGAACAAAGAAGGGAAAGCAAGATTAGCCCCAGTTTCCATCCCTCCCTACTTCCTTTCTGTGGACACAATGTGACCAGCTGCCTCAAGCCCCTGCAGCCATGGTGGACGGTCCCTCCCAGTGAGCCAAATAAACCCCTCTTTCTTTAAGTCACTTTTCTCTCATATTCTGAGTGCAATCACCTACGACTCTTGGATTACAGAGAGCTTGCAGACAGATCAGCTATTGAGGCTGTGGGTCAGGGAACAATCTTCTTTCAAATATCTTCATACAGTTCTAATCCATCCAAGGTTGCAAGCCACTGGATTGCATCATTGAACTATTGGAAATTTTTAGTTTAAAAATTATAAGTGTATAGTAAAGACCAACTAGGTTCATTCTTGTTTATGATTTAACCTCTGTTTCTCAAAGATTGGGCTATGTTCCACCTGTAACCTTAACTACAAATGACTCCGTACTGCTTATTCCAGGAAACGCAACCATGTCTTTGTTTCAAAAAGTTATTAGGACCATGCTGTTATGACTACCTTGTTTTATGACTGCCTTGTTATTATGACCACCTGCTTATGACCACCTTGCAGCCATGTCTTTCTTGCATGAGGTTGTTATGACTAACTTGTTATGCTTATGTTCTCTTTCTGTAACCCTGCATATTTGCCTGCCAAATCTCCCATTTGAAAACCCCCACTCCTGACCTATAAAAACTCTTATCTCACCTATGTCCAGTGCTGATCTCTTGAACTCTGCCCTTGGAAGAGACATGTCCTCAATTTAAAATAAAGGGGGGGTGGTGTTTAGGTTTTCTTTAATTAATTAGGCCATGATGATTTGGGTCAGTTGTCCTTCTAGAATCTGTGGGATTAGTGTATGTGTGTGTGTGTGTGTGTGTGTGTGTGTGTGTGTGTGTGTGTTCTTCATAACAGCAGTTATTCACAACAGTCCAGAGGCAGAAGCAGCCATGAGTTCAGGGTGTACACCTACAATGAACATGATTCTATCTTAACAGAAAAGAAATTTTCTGCCATGTTAAATAACAAAAAATTAGACTTAAAGACATTGGGCTAAGTACAGTAAATCAGGCACACAAAAGACAAATAACTCTACATGTATAGAGTGGTTTTTCTACATGTGTAGAAAGACACACATGTGTATCTAGAGTCATCAGTTCATAGAAACAGAAAGCCAGGTGTGGCTGTACATGCCTGTCACCTCAGCATTCAAGAAGCAAAGGCAGGAAGAACGCCTTAATTTTCTTTCTATTGTGATAAAACACTCTGACCAAAGGCAACTTGTTGGGTAAGAGCAGGAAAGGTATTTGGCTTACACTTCCAGGTCACAGTTCATCATTGAGGAAAGTCAGGGCAGGAACTTGAGAAATAATGTAAAGCAGAAACTTGGTTCCCTCACAAGCTCATGCTTGGCTAGTTTTGTTATACAGCCCGGCACCACCTGCCTCAACGTTATGTGTATTTTTCCAGAGTTAAAGTTTTGATTTAAAAAGAACGGAGATAATAGATAAGGAGTTTTTGGGGGGCATAACACCATACCTAACCCCAATAGACATCATTATTTGATCTTTCTATAGGGATCCAGGGCTTCATAATTCCCAATGCAGGAGACACCAGTGTGATAAAAGATGATATCGGTGTGTATCTGGAAAAGAAGATGGCAGTGTGAGAGATGGGAGAAACAACAGAGATTGCCCTTCAAGGATGGAAGGTGGGGCGTTCTAGGGAGCACTGGAGGCAGAGTCCTTTCTAACACATCGTGCACTGTCTGTTCTTCCTAGTGACGGCCCAGCAATGGGCTGCAGAGAGCTCAGTCAGTCAAGTGCTCCCCGGGAGAGCACGATGTTGTAGCTAGCTGACTGTCAACACAGCACAGCCAGAACCAGTCCCAAAAAAGATTTCCAATTGAGTCATTGACTCTATCAGGTTAGTCTGTGGACATGTCTATGAGGGATCGTCTTGATCGCCTTAATTGATACAGGGGGCTCAGCCCAGTGTGGACATCACCCTTTCCTGAGCCGGCGGTCCTGAGTGTAGAGCTAAGCCTGAGCCAACCCGAGAGCAACTGAGAAGCCACTTTCCTCTTCGAATCCTGCTTCAAGTTCCTGTTTGAGGTCGTGCCCTGACTTCCCTCAATGAGATACTGTGGACTGGAAGTGTAAGCCAAAAGTGTAACTCCTTTCTCCTGCTAAATTGCTCTTGGTCAGATTGCTTGGTCATGGTAACAGAAAAGAACCCAGAACACAAACACGTGAGGACCTGGGTTTGACCCCCACCCCCTTAACCTACATATGAAAAAGCTGAGCTGAGTGACAGGCATTTCCAAATCCAGCACTGGGGAAGTGGGGAAACAGAAAGCCTTGGAGCTTGCTGGTCAGTGAACGTAGCTTATTTGGCAAGTTCCAGACCAGTGAGAGACCCTATCTCAATTAAAAAAAACAAAAAAACAAAAAACAAAAAACCTGGGGCTAGCATTTGAGGATTAACAGCCAAAGTTGTTCTCTGACCTCCACACACGTATGCACACACAACTGTGCCTGCACACACGAGCACATGCTCGTGTGCGCACATGCGCGCGCGCACACACACGTGTACACATAAATAAATAAACACAGTGTAGTGAGTAAAAAGCCACCATTCAGCTGCCATGTTGCCGTGCACAATTACCAGGGGCCTGACTGTCATAGGCAGTGTGGTCTGTATGCAGAAGCCCAGTAAGAACTCGAAGACCTAGGTTGAAAGCCTACCTCTGCCCCAGGCTGCCTGGTCCCTTGCTGCTTCCCTCCTCTGCCCTGGATTCCACATCCAGGCTGCTGCTTAGCTGACTGCCATTCCAGAAACATGGGTCCCTGCCACCGGCTGACTCAGGGACAGCCCGGGAGGCTGAGAGGCCACCATGCGCCTGAGAGCAGCGCAGACTGAGCACGTGGGATGGAGCCAAGCATGGGAGGCAGCTTTTTAGAAATCTCTACTTGTTAGACACGATGTTTACACTTGGAAGGCCCCAGTTAACCTCCCATTCCTCATTTCCCTCAGCCCGGATAAGACAAGACCACAAGCTAACTCCTTTAAATGAATCACATTCTCTGGAGATGTCCCCCGCCCTTTTGTGCTCACAATCCCTTTTGCCTTTTTAAACTCCAATGAGACGACTGTGGTATTATCCTCTTCTGTAATCGGGTCCCCTAGCCTGGCTTACTTAGCAAAGCTGAAAATCGAGGAGGAAGCCCAGGGTGGAGGGGAATTTATCTCCTTAGAGCAGGGTTGGTCCGCTCCCAAAATAATCATTACTACAAAGGCAAGTGGGTGCTTGAGGATTTGTGCTAATTGAGGGAGGGGCTCCCCAACCAGCAGCTGCAAAGATTTATGTTAATTAACAACGTGATAAGGTAGCAAGGAAGCCCTGCCCAGACTGGCCCTGAAATGCCCAGGGAATGGAAGAGGTGTACTACTGATCCCCTTTTCTCGGGGCTGAGGCTTCTGTTCCAACACCTGGGGATCAGACCAAACAGCCCCAAGAAGCACAGAACCCTCAAGTGCCTCCATAGATGCACCAGAAAGTAGTGTCCACCCAGCCTTGAAGCCTCCTGAGGTACCTGGGTCAGCAATTGCCTACAGAGGGTCCTCTCTCATTGGGATTTCATTTGCTAGCTGAAGCCAACAGACAGTTGTCCAGTGGTATTCTGGCGGTATTTTAGGTCACCTTAAGTGTGGGTCTCTAGGCAAAGATAAGTGGGAGAGTGAGCAGAGGACCAGGGGAAGGAGAAAGCAGAGGTGAGTGGAAGGTAGGTGCATCAGGAAGTACTGTCATTCGTGAGATAATGCTACTTCTAAAGGGGGGAGGGTCTCAAATCTGGACAGCCATTAAGTGCACTCAAAAACAGCTTGATGCCTGTACTTCAAGCCTCTTCATTTTTTTTTCCCCCTGTTCCCAGAGAAGCCGGCTTGCTAACATACCTGTTTGGGGAGTTGTAACAGTAATGTGTAAGTTTGTTGCCTTTCCCTATATCTGGGGAGGGCTCTGCTGCCTCAGCAGAGGCTGTGATTCGGAATTCCCATGCAGGACCTATGCCAGAGCCCCAGTGGTGTCTTATTTTGCCCCCTGGAAATTATCCAGTCAGATGCAGGCAGCCACAGTAGCCATGGAGGCAGGCACAGAGATGCAGACAGAGAAACCTAGACCAGCCCTCTTCTCCATGTGCTCACTCACTGAAGAGGTCTGGTCCACTCTGATGGGAACTGAAGTTTCCAGGCGAGGGAGCACACCCATCTTAGAGACTCTGTAAGGCTGATTGACTGATTATGACTTCAGTGGCTGTAGAGAGCTGGAATGTTGACAATCCAGAACCAAGTTATTTGGGGCTATTATAGCCTCCTAAACCGCCATTGACTCTCCATCTCTGTGTATGACCTAACTACCTTGTAATTAGGTACATCTTTTTCAAATGTACAAAGAGACCCCCAGCTTCCACCAACCCAGAGGCTAAGAACACCATTTGATGACATCTGGAGACTGTTATGGAGGGGTTCCTGTTTTGCTGTAACCCAGTTACCTGGTCTTCCCACCACTGTGTTTGAAGTGTCTTGATTTATGATTTTCTTTGTTACTGTAAAAGCATCAGGAAATCATCACCATGTTGGAACAAGTATTGAATTGTACATTGAAAATGAGTGAACTGTATAGTCTTGAGATGATGCCTTCATAATGTTGTGCTTGGCTTGGCTTGGGTTTTTGAGACAGAGCCTTCATGTAGCCCAGGCTGACCTCAAGTCTACTACGTATCTGGGGAAGACCTTGAACTCTGGATCCTCCCGCCTCTAGGTTTCCGGCGCTGGGATTCCAGGTGCACTCCTCCATGCCCAGTTTATGTGGTCCTAGGGATCAAACCCAGGACTCGATGTATACTAGAAAAGCACTCTACCAACTGACCTACATCCCTACTCTCCATAACGTTATTTAAAGAATTCCAATACGTTTTATTTTATGGCATATAGAGAAAAACGATAGCATTCACATCAGAGCCTGGAGTAAACTAAAGGAAGTTCAGAATGGAATGAAGAAATTAAAAACAATTATCCTTTACTTATATTTGAAGAAAAATAAAATACCAGCTTAAGAAAGGTATTAACTATTGAATTTATATGAAATGCCCAAATAAACATTTTCAAATATTTGAGTAGAATTGAATTTGTATTTTAAACATAATTTTATCGTGTTTAAATAAGGCTCTGCACAAAAGATTTAGCTTTACTCTCCTGGGGGGACCCGGGTTGGGAATGGCCACAAGTGTCCTGAGAACAAGACTTTGGATCCACCCTTCCTTAAATTCTTGATGATCTCCACTAGTTGCTATTTTCATTGCTGTGACAGAATACAAAACAGAAGCCATTTCAGCGCGGGGAGGGTATGTGTGTTATGGCTCACAGTGTGAGGGAACAGTCCATGGGGGCGGGGGGGGGGGGGGGGGGGGGGGAGGCAGAGCCGTTAGAGCAGGAGGCAACTGCCCACACTGCATTCACAGTCAGGAGGCAGAGATGAACACTGGTGCTCTGCTAGATTTGTTTTTAATTCTAAATGGTATAGAAACTGCAACATGTGTGAAAGACTCTGAGAGCTGTGCCTATCAGGACACCCTGAATGGCCTACCCATTGAATGGCCCTTCTCCCTGGGTCCTTGGAACATCAGCTCTTCCAGCTGCTCCATGGGTGCCCCGAACATTGACTCTTCCAGCTGCCCCTTGGCCTCAATGGACATCATTTGGCTGCCCCAGGGGATGTCCAGAGGACAGGGTGAGATGGGCTGACATCGGGACTTTGTAGGGCACTAGTGGGTCCCACACCATTCAGTCGACTTCTGAGTGATACCTGAGGCTCCCCCTACTCCCCACAAGGAGAAAAGGAAGTCTTGTTGGGGCAGGGTTCAGGGGAGCATGAGCTAAGCTGATGCTCAGTATGCCTCCTGTGTTTGGACCCCCAGATAACCTAAGAGTTATTTCTGGAGAGTCTTCAGCCATCCTGAGACAATATTCTCTTTCAGAGAAACGTGAGAAAATCTGTACTTAAGAAGTGGACAGATAGCCGGGCGGTGGTGGCGCACGCCTTTAATCCCAGCACTCGGGAGGCAGAGACAGGCGGATCTCTGTGAGTTCGAGGCCAGCCTGGGCTACCAAGTGAGTTCCAGGAAAGGCGCAAAGCTACACAGAGAAACCCTGTCTTGAAAAACCAAAAAAAAAAAGAAGTGGACAGATAATCACCAGCTTGGGGGAGAAAATAGAAGCAGAGAAAAACCAAATGCAGAGGAAGTCCAAGGGAAGAAATAATTAACCAAGAGAGGTCCTGAGTGCTACTGAGAGGAGGAGGTGGAGAAGTGGAGGCCGGGGAGTCCAAGGAGGGACTGCCGCGGGCACTTCAAAAGGTGGGTCTCGGAGGAGGGGTGCAAACTGTGGGCATACACTGGGGGTTCCACAGCTATATGACAGATGGAAGCGGTCCTTTCTCATTAATTGACCCAAGGAAAAGATCCTAGCAGGGGCACTGCTGGAAGTTCTGGGAAAAGGAGGATCTTTCATAGCCGGGGCATAGAGACATGAGATCAGAGTTTCACAGAGGGAAAACTTCCTGGAAAGAAAAGGTTTCCACTGCCCCTGACTCTGGAGCAAAGGTTCCCCTGGGCGGCTAAAGCAAGGAGCCAAGAGCCACCAACTCATCCACTGGGGCAACAGATGGAGACAGCTGTTGGTGGAAGGGCTCCTCATTATTCACATGCCAGCCTTTGATGGGCAGCTGCTGCGTGCCAGGGCCGGGAGCAACTGAGCCATAGCATTTGCTGAGCGCTGCTTTCTCCTTAGCATTTCAGTGCCGACAGGAACAGTGAGTTATCAAATGACTACTGAGCCGTCACACAAAACAAAAGAGCACAGCAGGCCTTGGAATCCATCAAAGGAGCACCCAGCACACCTTCAGTGCCGGGGGGGGGGGGGGGGGGGGGGGGGGGGCATCTTTACGGTGGTCACCCCTCAGCCAGGACATACGGATGAGAAGGACGTTTTTTTCTTTGGTACAGAAAATTTAACTCAGGGCATCATGCATGAGCATCTACTACTGAATTACAGCCCTAGTCCTCTTTTAACTTTTTATCTTAAGGTAGAGCCTTACTACATGGCCCAAGCTGGACTTGAACTCACTTTGTAGCCCACATAGACTTTGAACTCTTGATCCTCCTATGTACCATGTGCTGGCTAGATCTGTGTCAAGTTGACACAAGCTAGAGTCATCTGAGAGGAAGGGACCTCAATTAAGAAAATGTCTCCATAAGATCAGGATGCAGGCAAGCCTGTAGGGCATTTTCATAATTACTAATTGATGTGGGATGGCCCAGCCCATTGTCAGTGGTGCCTTCCCTGGGCTGGTGGTCCTGAGTTCTGTAAAAAGGCAGGCTGAGCAAGCCATGAGGAGCAAGCCAGTCAGCAGCAACCCTCCTCTGCATCAGCTCCTGCCTCCGGGTTCCTGCCCTGTGTGAGTTATTACCCTGACTTCCTTCAATGATGAACAGTACTGTGGAAGCATGAGCCAAGTAAACCCTTTCCTCCCCAAATTGCTTTTGGTCATGGCATTTCACCACAGCAATAGTAACCCTAACTAAGACATACCTCAAGACCCAGACGCACACATCTTTCATGACAATCCATCTATCCATTTCTCTAGAAGACGAAGCATTGCAGTTGAGTTTGCACATTATCTAAGGAATTTTATAACCTAAGAAAGCAGAGTTTTCAGAAGACTATGGCTGCTGTCGGAGTTCAGAGCTGACTGCCGTGAGGAGCTCCCACAACTCAGCCTCTTCTTCCTCTGGGCGTTTGGAAAATCCTCAGAAGCTGTGGCCAGAAAATGAGGTGGAAGAATACTTAATGGGGCGGGGCGGTGGTGGTGCACGCCTTTAATCCCAGCACTTGGGAGGCAGAGCCAGGCGGATCTCTGTGAGTTCCAGGCCAGCCTGGGCTACAGAGTGAGTTCCAGGAAGGGCGCAAAGCTACACAGAGAAACCTTGTCTCGAAAAACAAAAAAACAAAAAACAAAAAAAAAGAATACTTAATGGAAAAAACGGAGTCCCTAAAGTGTTGTAAATAATACGGGCCTGGCAGCCGCATATGATGGGCAAATAACTCCCAATAACTGAGTCTCACTTCCTGTCCTCAGCATATTTGACTGTCCTAGTTAGCATTAACTGACAAACCTGACCAGCCTAGAGTCACCCAAGAGGAGAATCGCCATTGAGGAATTACTTAGGGGAAACCGGCCTGTCTTCATTAATTGACGCTGAGCAGCCCAGCCCACCAGGGGCAGCAGGGGCTCCTGGGCTGTAGGAGAATGCCAGCCTGCCTGGGTGTAAGCCTGTAATCAATGCGGACAGTAAGCCAGCAAACTGTGCTCCTAAGGCTCCTGCCTCTGGGTTTCTGTGTTAAGCTTCTGCCCTGGTTTTTCTCAACGGTGAATTGTTACCTGGAAGCATAAACCAAATAGAGCCTTTCCTCACCAAGTTGCTTTTGGCCACACTGTATTATCATAGCAACGTAAAGGAGACTAAGACAGCTGATGAGCCTGTCCCTCCCGGAAGGCTACTGTCAGCATGTAGGCATCTGTACTGGCCTGCCCTTAGGGTCCCGACAGGATATATCCTCAGCTGCAGCCACTAAGAGCACCCCTTGTGTGCATTCCCTAGGTTTCTTTATAAAAGCCGGTCCTGCCCCCCTCCAGTCTCTTTCTCCTTCTCCTCCTCCGCTCTCGCCTCAGGGACTAGTCTCTGCCTTTTTCTCTGCCCCTTCTTTCCTCTCCCCTCAATAAACTTCCCACCCGTGAGCCCTGTTGTATGGTTTGACTCCTTCGCGCCACTTTTAAAATACAAGTTCGATGAGACACTTTATGCAAAGAACTCCAAGTCCTCTCAGCATGACCCCGAGCAGAGTGGCCCCGATCCACAGTAGCTCTCGATGTGGGTCCGAAGAAGAGTGTTCTGAAAAAGAACAGTGTTCTGCGGTTCTGCTGTCTGTCAGACTGGGTTGAGTCAGGCTCGACTGCTGCCCGCTGCGGGGCCCTAAGCAAGTCGCTTAAACGCTGTGTCTCGCTGGTTTCTTCATCCATCGAAAGATAGAGGTCCCTGATCAGGTTGAGCCTGACAGGAGTCGCCGAGGTCTAAAGGAAGCCTCTGAAATTGTCGGTTCCAAATAGAGCCGGGAGAGGACAGGCAGCGGGCAGGTTCTCCAACAGGAAATTCCCGTGAGCATTGTTGAGAGACACGGGGAATGGAAGAGCAGATGCAGGGGTACATGCCTCTGTGTCCGTTACTTCGCTTGGATTGAGGAGTCTGGCCTTTCAAAGATAATGTGTGCTGAGTGTAACGACCCCAGGAAAATCCTTGTGATTCCTTTGTCCTAGGCAGCCGTTAAGATCAACTGCCCAACTGGTAACCGCTGGCACTGAACCTCTGAGACACCAATGTGAGCCTTTTCCCTCCTGCTGAATCTGTCCAGTGGCAAAATCGGGTGGAAGACTTCCTCTCCCTTCCCCCAGCTTGCCCCTGGTGGAACAGGCAGGCCTTGTCGCCTGTCCAGGCCTTTGATTTGACCTCCTACTGATTCCTTCTAGGAAAGTTCACCTTGAGTATCACTAGATGAGACAGAGTAAGAGAAAACGAATGTGTGAAATCAATGCAGCCCACGAACTCTCGTCCCTGCGCCTCGGCACCGCTGTACCGTTGACAACCTAACTACTGGTGTGGAATACAACACTGGAAATGTTTTATTTACCACTTTCCTGATTCCAAAAGAATAACTGCATCTTGCTTTTCTACATCTCACCCTGGAGACCAGAAATGCAGACGGCCTCTTTATAGAAAATATAAGGTGAAAATGCAAAAAGAACTCAAACCAATTATCCTACCATTCAGAGTAACAGCTATGGCGTTGGTGTACATGTTTCTAGTTCTTTTATTACAGCCTGGTCCACATAAGTTGGGCTACACCGCAAGTTAAGAACGTGATACTTTAAGTGAATAATATAGACTGGCTTAAATCCTTTATAATTTTTGATGTTTACATAAATACTCAATCCTAAGCACAGGATGATTTTTTTTATTATTATTACTATTGCAACCAGTAACATTTTACCAAAAGCTTGAACCAAATATTAAATCACTCCCCTCAGATAAATTCCCAAATTTTAAAATTACAAAGCCAAATGATATGAACACACAGAGAACCAAGCTGTCTTCAGGGAAAGTTTGAACCATTAAAGTTTCCCAGCTGATTGTAAATTTTCACTTTCACTCTCTGGAGCAGACAATGAACCACTTCCCAGATGAGCTATGGTGTCTGGGGCTGGAAGGAAGGTGCTAGCCCCCTCTAAGAATGTAATATCTACAAGATGAATCCATATGTCAGAAGAGGCAGATCTGGAATTCAACCAGGCAAGACCTAATGGGCTTGTGCCTCTCAGTTACCAACCTCCTTTGACCGTGTTTCTGATATCCCCTACCTAGGGAGGTACCCAAGGGGGCTTTCTTCCAACACATACATCATGTCTTTTCCCACACTAAATCTCAGAGTCTCTGATACCAATTAAGTGTTCAGCAGCTTGATTCGATCCTAACACTTCATCCCGTTAGCATAGCCCCCACAGGTGAAAGGCTTAGTCCTACAAAATGACCTCAATTCCGACGCCAGTCACAAGCCCAAGGTAGCCACCTGTACTTCAGACAACCCACCCGTAAATCCAAGGGTTCTACTACCCGTTTCTCAGGTTCAGTAATTCCCTAGAGCACTTTGCAGAACTTGAGAAATCTCTTCATTTCCCAGCATGTTGTGAATGACACAATTCAGGAACAGCCAGATGGAAGAGACACAGGGGGTGAAGTCAATGGAGAAAGTGGGCAGAGTTCTAAGCCCTGTCTGAACATGCCACCCTCCCCACAGCTCTGTGTTCACCATCCGGAAACTCCTCAAGCCCTTTCATTTAGGGGTTTTAATGGGGTTTCGTCTTGTTGGAATGATTGATGTAGTTATTGTCCATCAGTGATTGAACTCAGTCACCAGCCCTTCTCCCCAACCTCAAGGGTCTGAAAGTCCCCACTGGCTAATCATGGCTGGTTACCATCTTGACATTATCTGGGGTCCCCTGACAACACCACTGATCTTATTAACATACAAACAGCAAATTCCAGGAGTCTAGGGAGCTCTATGCCAGGGAACAAAAGCAAAATGTTTGTTTTATAGATAAGTCTAAGTCATAACTCCTACCCATTTTCTGTGTGTGTTTGTTTATTTATTTGTTTGTTTGTTTGTTTGTTTTATACAGTTGATATGGAGCTTTACCAATGCCCATTCCAAAGGTGAAATATAAGACCTGGGCCCACACTAGTGGAAGCCCATGAACTGTGGACAGGTGGCTGTGGAGCCCCCATGGGACTGGACTAGGCCCTCTGGATACAGAAGACGGTTGTTTGGCTTGAACTGTTTGGGGGCACCCAGACAGGGGGATCGGGATCTGTCCCTGGTCTATGGGCAGGCTTCTGGAACCAGGTGCCTGTGGTGTGACACCTTGCACAGCCTTGGTGAGTGGGAAGGACCTGCCTAGGCTCAGTGTGCTGGGCTCTGCTGACTCCCCATGGGAGACCTTGATTTGGGGGATGTGGGGATGCAGGGTGGCTTGGGAAAGAGGGCTGAGGGGTGGACAGAGGGAGGAGGGGGGATCTGTGGATAGTATGTGGAGTGAGTAGAAAATTTCTTAACAAAGAAAAATGAAAGAAAAAAAAAAAAAGACCTGGGCCCAAGCTAGTCAAAATATCAAATCACCATTCTAAATGTAGAGATCAGACAGGGTAAACATACAGTCCTATCAGATCCAGCAAGTTCTGTGAGACACAGATAACAGACTCACACCAGGTAGGAGGTGCTCCGGAGGCCCAGACCCTCCCTGAGGATCTACAGAAATGTAATGGTTCCTGGGGACAGGGAAGACATTTTCATCTGAGGTATAGCCAGTGGTAAGTTGTCCAAGCTTCCGTACGTTAAGTAACCTCACACCTGAACTCCTGTACGAATCCTAATTAAACTCATCGAATCACACATACAAACATACACACAAACAAAGACATGAAAGTAAAAGGAGAAGAGGAAGGAATCAGTGGAAGTAGAAGGGGGACAAGACAGAGGAGAGAATGTAATAGGAGTGTATGATCAAAATATGAATTCTGGAAATGTCATAATGAAATCCATTTTTATGTATAACTAATATGTGCTAATAAAGAGAAAAGATGAAATGATACAAGATACAAGACTGTTTTAGTCATCTCTTGTTACTACAAGGGAGAGAGAACCTAAGAGGAAATCAAAATAAAAGAGAACAAGTCAGAAAGTATATTGGTTCTCTCTGACTGAGCCAAACTAGACCTCACTTGGACTTTTCAGTCACCTCAAAATTCCCATTTGGCTATGACCAGCTTGAGTCCCATTTTCAGCAGTAAAAATGAAAAGACCCTTGACCATCACCAAGTATATAGACCCTGATGATCCCAGAATAAGGGCTGTTTCAGGAAACAGAGCACCTGGAGAAGGTCAGAACCATGGCTGACTCTAGAGATGGGACCAACGGGACAGACAGTAGCTGGGCATACACAGCTAGAGACACCTCCAGGCCTTTTGGAATAACTGGCTCTGGTAAATGTAACTCAAACCATATTGAGATGCCTACACCCACTAGGACAGCTATAATCAAAGACAGACAACAATAAGAGTTGGCAAGGAAGCAGGGCATATTGTTTGTGGTGCTTGGCTAGAACAAATCCTGTCAGCTTGTTTTGTTTTAATTTCACTCACCCTCTACATCCTAGGAACTACGAGAGCAGGCACTTCCAGCTGGGAGATTTATTTTACATAACTGATCTAAGTGTTCTTCCTTTCCTTGGTCCTACCTTTTAGCTATCTGTTCCCACAAAACACAGAAGCTAAAGAAATACACTGCACATTCGTCTTCAAAAAGAAACCACTGGAGTTGACAGATTATGTGTGGGAATCATACTACCTTCTTTCAGGATGTTTTTAGATATGCATACTCTATGGAAGCTTGAGTCTTTGTCCCTGGCAAAACCTCCACCCATGGTCACACTCTTGGTGACATCTCCACTGAACTAGATGCAATGATTCTACATGATAATTATCTGCTCTGGATATCAGACATCTCCAATACCACCTCAATGACACCCACCCCAGAGGCACATCTGTGAAACCGTGAGAGCTGTGCCACTCAATCTAAGCTGCCTATAGATCTTCTAGCAACCCCTTAGAAATCAATCCCTGGTTTAGTAGTTTAAAGTGGCCTCCAGGATCCTGCATTTGGTTTGTAATGATTTTTCTTCCTTTTTTCCATTTATAGTGTGTGTGTGTGTGTGTGTGTGTGTGTGTGTGTGTGCGCACGCGCGCGCGCGCGCGTATGTGTATGTATGGTGCACATAGGAACATGTGAGCATGTGCATAAAAGCTAGAGGACAATCTTGGTTTCTTACCTCAAGTGCTTCCCCCCTTGTTTGGGTTTTGTTTTTCTTTGTAAGATGGGGTCTCTCCGTGGTCTGTAGGTCTTAGAGTAAGAGTAAGCTACAGTGACTAGCCAGTGAACCCCAGGGAGCCTTCTAGAGGATATAGAACATGCCACCCTAGCAGTCTTTATACATGTGCTCTGGGGACTGAACTCGGGTCCTCGTCCTCATCTCCAGCCCCAGAGTTCATGTCTTTGTAAGGCTTTCCACATACTGTGTTTAGGAGCCCTCTGTCTGCAGGAATGGGAGCTCAGACAAAGGGAAAGTCAAGGTCAATACCTGAGCTCCACACAGTGGAAAAGGTGCCTGAGCCCCAAGCCTAGCTTGTGCTTCAGAACTGAGTGCACTGGCCTGTGCTGGCCTTTGGCTAGCAAGCCTCCTTCACGGTTTCTGCAGCACCTAGCACAGTGTGAGTACGAGATAGGAGGACAGGAACTCAGCACTGTTCTCGTAGAGTACCACCTCCACGCTCACCCAGAATTATCCAGCAGTGATCTTCATTGAACTCACGGGAAAGCGTAAGCCAGAAAGTTCAGTAGTTACTCACTCCCCCTATCACATGGCCTGTCGAGCCCCTTAGACCTCTGGGCTTGCACCCTCACAGGTCACGCCCTATGTTGTGTAGCAATTTCCTCTGAGCTAAGACTTTCCATCATGAAAGGAAGGTCCTTCCCATCCAGGATGTGCTAAAGCATTGGTTCTCAACCTTCCTAATGCTGCCACCCTTTAATTCAGTTCTTCAGGCTGTGGTGACCTCCAACCATACAATTATTTTCACTGCTACTTCATAACTGTAATTTTACTACCGTTATGAACTGTAATGTGAATATCTGTGCTTTCCAATGAACTTTGGCTACCCA
This sequence comes from Peromyscus eremicus, assembly GCF_949786415.1. NCBI lineage: Eukaryota > Metazoa > Chordata > Mammalia > Rodentia > Cricetidae > Peromyscus > Peromyscus eremicus. The sequence continues at coordinate 63,627,129 of NC_081431.1, forward strand.
AAGGGGTCGCAGCCCACAGGTTGAGAACCACTGTGTGAAAGGGTGGGGGAAACATTGCATCCTGGAGGGATGCTATAAAAAACTAAGGCAGTAAATAACTCAATGGCTGCAGGAGAACTTGAAACTGCCCAGAAGCACTAGGCTCCTCGTCCCCCATGCTTACATAAGCTGTAAGGACTGCGGAGAGACTCTCAGACAAGCCTGTCTAGACGACACTCAGACCAGCTAAGAGGCCAGGAAGAGACACCTCCGCTCGGTGCAGCTGCCTCATCTGTATTCCTGTAAGAAACCCCCGGTTCACCATGTCAGACTCTGGCAGTAGCCTTACTCTGGTCTGTTACTGTCCCCTAGCTGGGACAAAGAGAGGTTTCTTCAGATCTCCCCAGAAATTACATCATACAGCATCTGGCAAAACTCTTCCCAGTGAACTTTCGGTGATTTTCTCTCTAGAAGAAGGATAAAGCTGGGGAGATAATTAAGGATAATATTCATTTTGATGAGGAATAAGGTCTCTAAGACCAATGATTTTGAGTGTGTGTGTGTGGGGGGGGGTTGTTTGGTTTGGTTTGGCTTAGGTTTTTTTGGTGGTTTTTGTTGTTGTTGTTGTTTGCTTGTTTCTAATGACCTTGGGAGTCTACAATCACCAGCTCCAGTCTGCTGAATATTGCCGTAGAACTGTGGGGCATCTGGCTGAAGATGTCAAGTGTAGTTCATAACCCAATTTTCTGAACTATAGTCAGGTGTGAAGAGCAAGTCAAAATGGGAGGTGTAAGGGGGGCTTATTTCCCATAACTATCTCCTAATTAGTGAGAGGGGTGGGGTCAGCAATCTCTGTGACTTGGTTTTGTTTCCTTGAGTACTACTAGAAAAGAACTCATTATTTCCTACAAGGTCAAGCAGGTATAAGAAGAAAGTAAAACCTTTCTTAATGAAAAAGAAGAATAAGAAGAAAGCTGTTTGAATAAAAGTATAAATATTGATTAGATTCTATACAAGTGCCTGGGAATAAATTGATTTTTTAAAACTACCTGAATACATTATTTATTGCACCTGTCACCAAGGTAGGAGAATAGTACATTAGGAAAACCAGAGGATTAGAGGATTTATTTAATTTTATTTTTCACTTTGTGGGTGTGTGCTTGTGGGTGTGCTTGTGTGTGTGTGGGTGTGGGTGGGTGGGTGGGTGGGTGTGTGTGTCCACATGCTTGCTACAGTCCACATGGCTGTGGAGGGCAGAGGACAACCTGCAGAAGTCGGCTCTCTTTCCACCTTGTGGTCCCAGGGATTGGACTGGGGTAACCAAGCTAGCAAGCATCTCTGTGAGACATCTCTGTCTGCCATCTAAAATTACAGGGTTTCTTTTTAGCCGTGTGTGGCTCACTAGCTCAGGTATGGTACCACTGAGCAAAGACCTTTCTCCCATGTTAGGGCAGCCTGTGGGTCTACACAAGGATGTCCTCCCCGATATAATAACACCAGGCAGGGGCCAAGGCAACTCAAGACATCTCTTTACTCCACACAAGGAAAAGCACTCCATCCAGGGGTAGAAGAAGTGTTATGGCGGCTGGAGAGAGAGCTTGGTGGTTAAGAGTACTTCCTCTACCTGTCATTTTATGTGGCTTCTGGGAATCCAACTCAGGTTCTCAGGCTATATCCCTCGTTTTTAAAAATGAGAAAACTGAGTCACAAAGAATGTAGGTAATTTCTCCAAAGTCAAGTGTCGAATGAGACGCTGAAGTTTGGACTCAATGTCACCTCACCAGTCACCTACATTGCAGAGTTGGCAGTCAGTGACAAATTGTCAGGAATAACTGTTGCGTGTTGTGGTGGTTTGAAAGAAAATGGCCCCCAAAGGGAGCGTCACTATTAGGTGGTGTGGTCTTGTTGGAGTAGGTGTAGTCTTGTTGGAGGAAGTGTGTCACTGTGGAGGCAGGCTTTGAGGTCTCACATATGTTCAAGCCACACCCAGTGACACAGTTCACTTCCTGTTGCCTGCAAGATATAGAACTCCCAGCTACCTCTCCAGCATCATGTCTGCCTGCACACCGCCATGTCCCACCATGATGACAATGGACCGAACCTCTGAATTGTAAGCCAGCCACCACAATTAAATGTTTTCCTTTTTAAGAGTTGCCGTGGTCACAGTGTCTTTTCACAGATAGACAAATAGACCCACACTAAGATAGGTGTTCAGTAAGTAGTAAATGCGGGGATGTTGACAGGAAATAAGGGGGCTCTAGGGAGAAGTTAGGGTGATTCTCGCCCACCTGCAAGTGTTTTCACCTACAGGCTCTGAAAGCGGAGACCATCCTCCCTGTGTGTGTGTGTGTGTGTGTGTGTGTGTGTGTGTATATGTGTGCACGCACACAGGGAACACACCTGAGAGCAAGCACATACACAGCTTTCTCCAACAAAACCTTGTTTGTGAAAGAAAGGGTGACAGGAATGGCAGGGAACGGGCCATGGGGAACGGAGACAGGATTCTGGCTGGGCCTTCTCTTTCCACCCACTCAGCCCGCTCAGCAGGCCCATATATCACGTTTCCCTCAGCCTGTTAATTAGAGAGACACCCGCCACCCTGACACAACACAGTAATTATGAAAACAGAGCACTGTGCACAACATAACATGAAAATGAACTGACATGCATCCAATTAATTAAACTTTCACAGCTCCAATCGGTTTTAATTAGGGAAGCTATCCTTTTCACTCTCCCCTCGATCAATAAATGAGCTTTGCAATACATACATATTTTTTAATCAATTAGCAAACGGGGGGGGGGAGAGCGAGAGAGAAAGAGTCTGTTTCTGAGAGCATCGTGAACTCTTCCACAACAAGCCACACCCGTGTGCCCTGCTCCTTTTTATTCTCGGATGAGTTTACAAACAGCGTTGAGTTTGAGGCTCTGCGAGGACTTGTTTCCAAGTTGTAAAGGGGGAGGGGCAGAGGTGAAAGCACTGGGAAATGGTGGCTGCGTTGTTAGCACTCGGGGTCTGTCATTCTTGTTTACAGATCTAGAAGCGCATTCGAGACCTGGTACAACATTGGCCGGGAGCTGAACTGTGTGTGCTGTCAGGACATGGTCGGAATTCTCTGGACCTGCTCTTTCTCCCGGAGAATGGCATCCTCCCGGACCAACCCCACAGCTTCTGGATGGCTACTCACTGATCAGTGGGGACCCGACAAAGGGGACACAGGTTAAGCCCCTCGGATCAGTCATCTCAGCCTGAGACGTTGGCCGAGTCACGTATGGTGCCGCTAGATCAACCCGACATGCTGTATTGCCAGCATCAGCCAGCTGGGTTCTTCAGATGGACTGCAGCGTGCCGAGCTCCTGTCCAATCTATAGGAAAGGTTTGAAATCCTGACATCAGGGAAGCTGGGAGTGCTGTGCACCTGTAATCCTATTGATGACAAGATGAGAGGTGGAGACCAGCACGTTCCTGGGGCTTGCAGTTCCTGGGGCTTGCAGGCCAGTCAGCCCAGCCTACTTGGCAAATTCCAGGCCAATGAGAGATGTTTCAAAACAGGAAGTGGAAGGTGCCTGAGGAAGGACGCTCAAGATTGTTTTCTCACTTTACACCCTCGTGTGCTTGTATACACACACACACACACACACACACACACACACACACATGCACACAGATACACATAAACACACTCCATACACATTTTTTCACAGGACCTTCGTTGGTACCCTTGACCAGCTACTCATCAGCTTGAACCAGAGGTGAAAATCTCTTGGCTATTCCTGGACTGCAAGCCCCACCCCTCCCCGGTGTTGGGATTACAGGATTACTGCTCCATGTAGTACTGGGGTGGAATCCAAGGCATCATACATGGAGGCAAGAGGCTCGGAATTTCCAGGTCGCCTTCAGCCATGTAGCACATTTGAGGCTGGCGTGGGTTAAATGAGACGGTGAGAAAATGAACTACATCACCTCTCATTGCTGCTCACATCACACAGCCTCATGGCTTCCCATGAGGTAATATCCTGACTTGCTCTGGGTGTAAGATAAGAGCCTAGCTGAACAGCAGCATTCTTAGGGCTTAGCATAAGTCAATTCGTAAAGATGTCATCATGGGAGGATTAAAGGAATCCTCCATCATGGGGAGATGTCACAAAATGTCACCTCTCATCTAATGCCTAGAGGCACTCCAACATCTCTGAGGGATGATTGCTCAATGACAGCACACATCAGCGTCCTGAACATAGGCAGCCACAGCCACACACAGACCACCATTAGCGTCCATGGACACTGGCCAAGGAAACTTCCCCAGAAATGGTTTTCCCGAGGACCCCCAGGGAAAGAACTTTGATGGGGATGGAATCTATTCGCCAGAGTGAAGGTCACAATCTTCCACTTCCTGTGATGACCTCAGGGTGCCTTTAAGTTATTTTTTTTTTTCTAAGTGGGCGGAGAAGATAGCTCCTGAGCATGAGGACCTGACTTCAGTTCCCAGAACCCAGGTAAAAAGCCAGTTCAGCAGTATGTGCCTGCTACCCTAGCACTGAGTAGGTGGGGACAGGCAGATCTGGGGGCTTGGTGGCTGGCCAGCCAGCCTGACAAAACTCCAAGCCAATGAAAATCCTGGCTCAAACAAAAAGTCAAAGGTGCCTGAGGACCAACAACCCAAGCTTGTCCTCTGACAACATGCACTGCCCCTCACACAAGTATAGAAATTAATTAATCTTTTGAAAAGTCTGCTGTCACGATATATTAGGCAAGAGGAGCTGCCTGGACATTCAAATACAAATATTGAAAATATAATTAGCTACAAAATGATGTGATAACTACCGACATTGAATTTACATATTTTAGCTAAAAGTGTGTAGTGTGCAGATTGCTTAAATGTTCAGAATATCTGGATTAGATTAGTTGTAAAAGAAAAAAAATGTGGGACACTCTAGTTTGATTGATTCCTTCTGGGTACCCTCCCAACATGGGGTCACCATCTGTCCATGAGAGCCACCCCTACTACAGTCTCCCAGGAGTCACTGGCTCAGAGCAGATTGGGGCCAGCAGTAGATCCCTACAGGATGCCTGTGGAGAGAAATACACCACACACTCTGCTTTAAGCGGGGTGGAGCCAGACTTGGGTTCCCTTGGGGTACGAAAAACTGTCTGGACATGTTTCTGCTGTGGGGAGATGCCAGCGCTCAGGAAGAGTTCTATTTTCCCTCCAGCCCTGACCCCTCCTCTTTCCTCGGGAGCTGCTCAGCACATCCAGAGATGGCCATGTCAAAGCTTGCACGCAAACATTACACTCTTGACCACCATGCGTTCTTCATCGTGACCAAAGAATGACTTTGAGGGGCACTCTGGATGAAAAGCATCTAATGGTTTAAAGGCCAGCCTGCAGACCGTGCCTCCCACGGTAGACACAAACTGTAGTCTACCAAGGATACACCCTTCTCTGTTTTCTGCTGCAACGTCTCTTCTCCAGACACTGGCAACATTGCTAGGTATAATGCCCTCCCAACACATGCAAGTGAACAGCAAGGGACCAGACTGGCCAAGTGTACCTCGTGGAATAACCATTGGGCTGGCTCTGGTGTCACTGGTCAGCTTCAGACAAAGCCAGGCCGCACTCGTGTGTCATTTGAGCCTATGGACCAGCCCTCATTTTCAACACTGTTGAGGTGTGATGAAGTGCTGCCATGAAACGGAGCCCAAGACAGGTCCAGCCACCAGAGATGACAGCTCTTTATCACACTTGGGGACAATGCCAACAGCCGGTGCAACATCTGTGCATCAATTAGCAGCAAAGACATCCCTCCCGGGGTGAGGGGACAAGAGGACTTTGGAATTGTTCTCCCTCTTTCCATCTGTGCTTCCTGAGGCCCACAGAGCCACAAAGAGGACACCCCACAGATGGTTTGGGGTACCACAATTACTGTTGTTTCTACGGCAGTCTGACCGGCTCAACTTCAAAGCGGGAGTAACCCCTGCTGGTTAATGACAGCTAAGCAGAGGAAGCCAACAGGGAGGGAGAGATGGCTGTCTGTGGCCGAGGGCCCTGGTTCTGGTTTTGTTAGCTGGGATTTACAGTGGGACTATTCCTGCGCAATTCTTCTACTCCAATAAAAAGCCATTTGTGGAAGCCTTCATGGGGCTCTCCTATTTTGTTGCCTCATCACACATAAGGAAGATCTACAGACCATTCCGTCAACAAAGAATATCCTTCCACATCTGAGACACTAAAGGCGGTTCTTGAAGATGTTTCTTTCTGGACCAAGCCGAGTCTTGGACCACAGGCTGTAGTGGGTCTGCCTCGACAGCAGAGGGCGCCCTGTGGTCATGTTTCCCTCCAGGTTGCATGACTTCTGAGTTTGAGCAAAACCAAGAGTCAAGGGCAGAACACAAGGGTTGTTTTGTTTTATTTTGTTTTGCTTTGCTTTGCTTAAATAGTCCTCTTGGGACAACGTCAGACTCTCACCCTACATAATTATTTTGCTTTGAGCAATGTCCTTTGACCCACGCTGTTGGGAACCCTAACAGAGAAACAATTTTTTTCTGAACATTGCTCTTTCATTATGACAGTTGTTTGTGTTTGCAAACTGCTTGTTTCAGAATGACGCACGATTCAGATCTCCACAACTGCAGGATGCAGGGGGAGAGGAGCATTTCTCACCGCCCCAACAGGGCTCACAGTACTGTTCTGTCTGTGGACTTCCCACCCCAACCCCCACAAGCATCCCGTATGCCCCTTAGAGCATATACTTCCACACATCTTCTTCCCACAGGGGTTAAAGAGTTCTAACAAGCTCTAGGTTACAGAGAACTCTCGTCCTCACTAAAGAAGTGGCTAGTTTTGGTCATTCTGATAACTGGAAGCTTCTTTCACAAGTGGGTAGCTAGGGCAGATGGACCCACAAACTTGAATTTTGTTTTTGTAAAATTGTGTGGTCCATCGAAATAGATGAAGGATGCCTCTCAAACCCCAGCCATCACTTTCTTCTTTGACTTCTTACCAAGGCCTCTCAAGTCGCAACACCCTACTTGTGTTTTGTTTCAGGGGGGGTCTCACATAGCTCAATCTGGCCTCTGACTCACTATGGAGCTCATGGTGATCTTTCTTACATTTTACTTCTTTCATGTGCATGGGGTTCTGGGCATGTGGGTGCCACAATACATGTGTGAGGGTCAGAGGACAACTTGCAGGAGTTAGTTCTCACCTTCCATCATGTGCGCCCCAGGAATCAAAGCATCAGGCTTGGCAGCAGACACCTTTACTCCCTGAGCCATGGCACAAGCCCAAGGGTGATCTTGAACATCTGATCCTCCTGCCTCTGCTTCCAGAGTGCCGAGATTGCAGGTGTACTCCACCACACACATCTTCCCAGTTCTGGGGATGGAACACAAGTTGCGTTACATGCTAGGTGATCACTCCTCTGACGAAGCCACAGCGCCAGCCCACACCACCATCTTTTTGACAGTTACTTTCCGACACAGCCCTTGACATTTTCCACCAACCCTTCCACTACATCGCCTCCCTGGTATTAATTAGTGCCTTTCTCCCATCCATCCAGACAAAGCTGGTAGTCTATTCTGTTTCCCCATGTTTGGCATGTCCCTTCATTATAGATATACTATGACTATGTTATAATTGATTGCTCCTTTATCATATTCTCCCAGTAAGAGTACCCAAAGGAAAGGGTTAGGCATAGCATAACAGCTGGGATCTGTATTAAAACGCTGTGCATCTCCAACGCTTCCCAGGGCTCCTGATACATGGTGAGCATAAATGCATTTGGATTACGCACCCACTTGACAGATAAGATAATCAAGGCACACCAAGGGACTAAAAGATGCCACATTCACTATTTGAAGGAACTGACAAGAACCTACATGGCAGATCAGTAAACAGAGAAAATAATGTGCCTCCTAATCTGACTCTAGAGCAGGCATCCCGATAAACACAGCAGAGCAGTGCACCCACGAAAGAGCAGGGTGCGATCCAGAAGCCCAGATCATCACAGGGACAGCTGGGTCCTAATCGCCTCCAGCTCATGTAGCTCTAGCATGTATGTCCTCATCCATCTCCTTATTGGGAAAACGTCACCTCTACATCTGCACAGACTCACTATGCAGACACCAACATAACGCTTCACACAGGCGTGAGCAACTGTCATGCTACATGTGCATATGGAATGAAGACCAGCAGAGAGAGAGGATAGGCCCTGGGTGAGTCTAGAGGAAGAAGAGGAGGTGATAGGGAGCAGGAGGGTGAGGAAGGCCGGTAACAGACGAGGAGACCGCAGCACGGAGCTGGCCAAGTGCCTGCCTTGCCCGGAGCTAAAGCCTTAGAATCCATGTAAAGAGCCGGGTGTGGCAGCACACATTCACAGTCCCCAAGCTGGGGAGGCAGAGACGGGTGGATCCCGGGGATCATGGGCCAGTTGACAAAGCCTACTTGGCTAGTTCCAAGACAGTAAGAGACTTGGTCTCAGAGAGAGGAAATGAGACAGTGAGGAACAACAGCTGAGGTTGTTCTCTGGCCTCCATACCACATGCACCACACACACATGTACACACACACACACACACACACACACACACACACACACAGACACATACAAACACACCACACATACATACACACAGACACTCACTGCACATGCACAAACATATACCATTCTCACACACATACAAATACACACTATTCACACACCTACAAACATGCATCTTATACGTACACTGCATATACATACACACACACACTGTACATGTACACATATATACGTACACTGTATATATGCATACAAAAACACATCATTTTCATACACATATAAACATATACCTCACAGACACACACCTTACAGACACCCATACGAGGAGGCACAGATTACACAGGAGAAATTGAACATGTGTGTGTTCAGAGAACAGTATCAGGAAACAGGAAGACGGCTTTTCCCACGGCCTGGGCCTGTTTAACAAAGGGAGGTCTGTGCTTGCGAAGGAGGTGGGCTGTCTGCATCCCATCCAGAGTGTCATTTCCTCTCTCCTCTGAACTCCACCCCCAACCTCCTTCTTTTGGCCGCTGAAGCCCTTACATGAGCGGGGTTCTACCCCATATCACTCATTCCCACAGCGCTCTGAGCTCGTACTCCACAGTGGAAAATCCTAATTATACACAGTGATTGGCCTGTCGCCTTCATCCGCTGCAAGATTGCAAAGTCCAGGACCAAGGCTCTGCAATCTGCTTGTTCAATGCTGAATTTTCCCCCAAACAAGCATATAGTAAGTGATCAATAAACACCCAGTGGACTGTTAAATGAGGATCAGCAAAATTTGGGCAATACTGAGGGCGGGAGAGATGGCTCAGCAGTGGAAGGCGCTTGTTGCCATTCCAGAAGACCTGAGTTTGGTTCCCAGAGCCCAGACCGTACGGCTTACAACGGCTTGTAACTCTAGCCACAGGGGAGCTGACACCTTTCTAGCCTCCTTAGGCACCTGCGCACACACACACACACACACACACACACACACACACACACACACACAAATCTTTTTTAAAAAAAATAAAGAGAGAGACAAATGTTGAGGCCATGGGTACCCACGATGGCTTGGAAATCCACCAGGTCCCGGTTGTTGTGGCTGGCTCAGTCTAGCCTATGGTCAAATGAGGGTGTAAGGGGCAAGCTGGTACCTCAGCTAGTGGGAGTCAGAGTGGGAGAGAATGCCCTATTTCCATTTGAGAAGTGCAGCCTCCGAGTTCGAGCAGCTCACCCTGCCTTTGGGACGTCACATCACATCCCCTCCCTGTTCCCTCTGAGTCATAACTGAAGAGGCATTTCTTTCCACCAAACCTGTTCTGATGAGAATCTCTCCCTCCCAGGACTCAAGCACCTTGCCTCCCCTCGGAGGAATGATTTGTCTGCGCACAGCCAGCCCCAAGCCCCTGCCAGGGCTCTGCTGTGGGTATTTCTATCTCAAGAACTGAAGCAGCTGAGTCTCAGAAAGGACATTGGTCAGGGTCACACAGCCCAAAGCCACAAGGGTGTGTCTACGCAGGCAAGCCCTTCATCGTGACATTAGTCAGTACCAGAATGCTGCTGTTTAATCAGAACTCTTGCTAGGTGCTCAACTGTCAGACCCCCATTAATCCCCCTATCATCACTAACTCCTGGGCACATGACTAATTCCAGTTTACAGCAAGACCCAAGTCACAGAGTTACATAAGCAGCTCCGTGTCCCCCAGCCTCAAGTCACAGGCCTGGATTCCAGTCCGGTTCTGGAGCAAATCTCACCCCACAGCCTACATCCTCTTCCTGAGTCTCACTTACTTCGTGATGAACTCCATCATCAGGCAGGCATTGTCACAGGAGAGCTGACCTGTGGTTTGTGAACAGTAGTCCCCCGGAGCAGCCAATCTTCATAAACACTATGTGTCAGTCTCCAAGGTCACACACACTCACACACACACACACACAGTGCACTTTTTAAAAATTAATTAATAATTAATTTATTTTGCCAGGCGGTGGTGGCGCACGCCTTTAATCCCAGCACTCGGGTGGCAGAGCCAGGCGGATCTCTGCGAGTTCGAGGCCAGCCTGGGCTACAGAGCGAGATCCAGGACAGGCACCAAAACTACACAGAGAAACCCTGTCTCAAAAAACCAATAATAATAATAATAATAATAAATTTATATGCATTGGTGTTTTGCCTCATGTATGTCTGTGTGAGGGTGTCAAATCTTGGAATTACAGACAGTTGTGAGCTGCCATGTGAGTGCTGGGAATTGAATCTGGGTCCTCTAGAAGAACAGTCAGTGCTCTTAACCGCTGAGCCATCTCTCCAGCCCTGCACTTTCTCTCCCCACTCCACCCCCATCCACAGTGGATGTGAGACACACACACCCACAGCACCCTCCAGCTCAGGCTTCCTCTCTCATAACTCACTCCTTCTCCTAGTCAGTTTGCCGGCCGTTTCTCTGGGGTTCGAATCTGACTGACACAGAGCTCATTCCGCACAGCCAGTGTCCCTCATGAAGTCCACACATCTTAATCATTCAAATCTGCAGGGCTGGATCTGTCAGGCCTGCACCAGCTCTGAGTCTAACCCTTGAGTATGATCACGTGGCCCACTCCTTTAGACCAGTGAAGGCTGCTGTTCTTGGGTGATAGAGCTTCCACTGCCCATTCAGGGCTCGTGGACTCATGAAGAACAGTATTCAGAGGGAGAAGCCTGGAGGATAAAGGCTGTTGGTGTGTTGATGTGTTGGTGTGTTGGTGTGTTGGTGTACACGTTCACTTTGTTTGCTTGCTTATTTGTGACGGAGAAATCCATAGCCATGATAAACATACCACAGTTCTCCCACTAAGCTAGGCTCCAGCCCTGGCTGTTCACCTCTTGGAAGTCCAGCACTCTGAAGCTGGAGGTTTGGAAAAAGCTGATATTTACAGAGTACGTACTGTTGGCGTCACTACCCTTTCTAAAATATTTGCTTCTCAAACTGCTTGCGAAGAAATTTGCTTTGCCCCAGATTCACAGATAGCAAAAATGAGATGCAGAAAGCGCAAATAACTTTCTGTAATGTGCAAAAGATTTGGAGGACAGTTGCATTTGGTCCTCTGCAAGGCTGCTGTGATGGATTAGTTTTAAATGACAACATGTCACAACCTAGAATCACCCCAGGAGACAGTCTCAATAAAGGAATTATGTAGATGAGGTTGGCATGTCTCTGAGGGATTGTCTTGATTGTTCATTGACCCAGCTCACTGGGTGACGCCATTCCCTAGACCGGTCACTGGACTCTAAAGAAAGCTAGCTGAGTAGTGGGTAAGCAGACAGCATGGACCCATTCATTTCTCTCTGCTCTTCACTATGGATGTTATATAACTAGCTGCTTTGAGCTCCTGCTTTGACCTCCCCTCCATGGTAGACTGTGACATGGAATCCAAATAAACCTTTTCCTCCCCTAAATTGCTTTTAGTCAGGACGCTTTACCAAAGCAACAGGAGTAAACTGGCAACAGCTGCCTTGCACCCCCTGTCTCTCTGCAAGACTTGAGGCTTACAGAGCAGATCCTGGCTCTTCCCCTCTCGTATGGGCCTGTCCAGAAGATCGATCCAGGAGCCATTTATATTCAGGAGTGAAAAGAGGCTGCATTTGATGTACAAGCAAACATTTGTATTCTCATCTGCGAGGAGAGCGCTCTGCCCAGCTCTGTGGGTACTTGATGTATAATCGTGCCACAAATCCAGTTTGACTGGCCGCCGCGCTTATTTATTCTCTGCATTATAATTGCTTAGACACATTGGAACAACCAAACTTATAAATGGCAAATTAAACAAGAGGCGAATGTGCTGGCTGGCATAGGAGCCATATTGATCCAGGTGGGCTGACGCACGGCATAAAACAGGTCTTTGAACGGGCGGCCAAACTTTCCAAAACTATTGACAGTTTTCCCCAAGGCCCTTCAATAATCACGCGTCTACTCTGGCTTTTGAATTGCCTAACCTTTGGGTGGTGAAATCGCAGCATGTTGTTCTAATCTTTTTATAATGGACTAGAGTTCAATTCAAATAAACATGTCTCCTGAGTGCTGGAGGCAGGAGGCCATAAAGGTTGCACACAGTGATAAAGCCACACTGCTCTCCCAAAAACCTGCACTACAGTATCCATCAAAACCCACTTCAGCTTCTGCTGATCTCCTTTCTAACCACAGTCCCAGGAGCAGTAGCAGAGGGGTCTCCTAGACAAACCGTGGGAGAGCAGGGGAGGTGTATAAAGACCTGAGTTCAGCTCTCCAGCACCCACAGAAAAGGCCGGGCCTAGCACCACACACTTGTAGTTCCAACACTGGGAATCACTGGCCAGCCAGTCTCACCAAATCTCTGAGACACTTTGTCTGCAAAATAAGATAGAGGGCTGGTGGGATGTCTCCCTGGGTAAAAGCACTTGTCTTTCAGTCTGGCGACCTAAGTTCAACCCCCAGGACCCACATGGTGGAAGAAGAGAACTGAGTCCCACAAGTTGTCCTCTGACCTTCACATGAACACAGTGACGCATGGCCCAACTCCCAAAGAGGTTTTTGTTTTTTCCATTGGTTTTGTGGTTTTGAGACAGGACATGCTATATAGTCCTGGCTGTTCTGGAACTCACTATGTAGACCAGGCTGGCCTTAAACTCGAAGAGATCTTTCTGCTTCTGCCTCCCAGATACTGGGATTAAAGGTGTGTGCCACTACACCTGGCCAATAAAAAAAAAATTTAAGGTGGAGAATGGTTGAGGAAGACACGTGTGGTCAATCTCTGGCCTCCACACACACCTGCACATATGGAGAACACGTGTATACACACACAAAACAAAACTGTGAGAGGTAAATTCTCAGTCCTTTCTCTGAACGTCTCTCATGACCGGAAGCAGCGGTTTGCTTGTAACATCCACCTAAGAGAAGCAGGCCATCTGTTACAACTAGCACAGGGAAAGGGCTCTGGAGGAAGGAGGGCCGTGGAGAACCAAATGGGCCCTGGAGGCCACCAACGTCCCATTTGCCCAGAGCTGGCTCCACTGGCCAGCACAGTGCTTCCAGTGCATATCTGGAGCATCTTAGACTCCGATTTCTGGGCTTCTTCCCAAGAGTTTCCCACCCAGCAGGGGCCAAGAAGGTGCAAGTTCTTAACAAGTCATAGGCCATTGATATCAACGCTGCTAGTGTAGGGGCCTCCTTAGCAAGCCCACACTCATGGACTGGGTGGGTCCAGCTCAGCCAGGAACGTGCTTGGCCCACAAGCACAAGGATCTGAATGTAATCCTCAGAAGCACATTAAAAAGCCAGGCACAATGGCATGCATACTCCCAGACCTGAGGAAAGGGAGGCAGGGGCATTCCTGGGACTCTGGCCAGGCATTCTAGTGAGAGTGACCTCCAGACCAGTGAGAAACCCTGTCACAGAGGAAGTAGATGACACCTAGAGTCGTCTTCTGACCTACATGCTCGTGTGTGTGTGTGTGTGTGTGTGTGTGTGTGTGTGTGTGTGAAAGAGAGAGACAGACAGAGAGAGAGACAGAGAGAGAGAGAGAGAGAGAGACAGAGAGAGAGAGACAGAGAGAGAGAGACAGAGAGAGAGAGACAGAGACAGAGACAGAGACAGAGACAGAGACAGAGAGAGAAATATCGCTCTTTTAAAGGATCCAATACCAGTTCCCAACACCCATACAGGGCACCTCACAATTGCCTATAACTCAAGCTCCAGGAAATCTGACACCCTCCTCTGTCCTCAGTGGGTACCTGCACTCAAACACACACACACACACTTAAAAAATAAAAATGAATCTTTCAAATAAACCTTTTAGAAAGAACAAAGAAAACCTGTACTCGGTAAGTGAGACTCGCTCCTAGTCTCAGCCTCTCTCTGACTGTGCATAGTATTAAAACCTTTGCTCTAAACTTCTCAAACCTTGGCTCAAAACATTGCCCAAAGGCTGGTCCGAAAATAACGAAAACCAGAACACGAATGAATTCCTTTCCCTTAAAGGCACAGGGAGGCCACTGTCCTCGCAATGCGGCAGTTACTTTCTTTAGTCAGAGAGCAGAAAAGGAGAAAAGGAGAATGGATCCAGCCTGCCAGGAGACGTTTGGGGGAAAGTTTCCTCTGCTGGGCGGATAGAAGAATGAGATTCTGAGTATCTGGTTCCTTTTGAGGAGGTTGTTCCAAAGACATCATCCGCTCCAGAGGCTGCCCGGCCACCAGATGGCAGTCCTCAATTGACGTTCAGGTAACTTGTGCTGCTGGCCCCTAAGCCCTCTCCCTCCCTGGGTGATACCACGAGGACAATAAAAGGATGATGAATTTGATGGACTAAAATAGGCTAGCTTTTCTCCCGGGAAACTTGGCATTAAAGAAATTCATTTAGCAAATGCAGACCCTAGAACAATGACCCAAAACGGGGCTGTGTGCATTCCATTCAGTCTCTAAAGACAGAACCGAAGTTCCCACACTTAAATTAGGAAGCACAGAGCCAACTGGTCATGTGGGAAACAATGAGGCAGAATAGTAAATCTGTGCACCCCCAAAACATCTCGGATAAGACATACGGCTCTCATAATGCAACTGATAGTGACCTAAATTTAGATACGCGTTGAAGGATGCATTAAACTTTTACATGCTAAACCAGGCATGGGGATACATTCTTTCTTGTAATCCCAGGACTCAAGAGGCTAAGGCAGGGGGGTTGTAAATTTGACGACAGCATGGGCCGTGGATTGAGACTCTGTCAAGGAGAGAGGGATAGGAAGGAGAAAGGAGGAGAAGAAGTGGGTCTTAAGGGGAGGAGAAACTTAAGCCCTAAACAAAGTGGAAAATTGTCTCAAAATATATTTCTGATGGCCAGCCAAAACGTGGCGTATTATAAGCAGGAGGCACTGTTTTCCATGTCAAAGTGGAGATTCATGGTTTGTGAGCTGGGGAACACAGAGCTCTCAGCATGTAAGAAATGAGGAAGCTGTCAGCATGTCCAGAGTGAGTAACAGCCACAGTGAGCAAGACCATCCAGAAAATAAAATTGTCCTCCCTCAGCTCCAACTGCCCCCTCAGCTACCTCTTGCAGAAGATGCATGTGGATGCACACGGGTAAAAGACTTGGGCTTCCCGTCCCAAGGCTTCAGATAGTTGGTCACAATTCCTAGAATTCTAATAAAAATGCACTTTGTGAAGGGAATGCCTGGACAATTGCTTCCATTTTCATGGGCCGTGTATACAGAACCCCTGAATATTGTAAAGGCCTTTCCTTTATCTCCTGTGGATGATGTCAGTCGTTTCCAGACTCCACTGATCATTGGAATCACCGAAGGACTTTTTGCAAACCCCAAACTATCCCAACCTATTGCTGCCAATCTTGTGAAGAAGAGGGAGGAGTCAGAAATCTGTGCTGGTTCCTAACATACGTACACCTAAGGCTGTGTACGTAATTCTCATGCTATACTGTTGATGATTCGAATAGTGACAAGAAAAAAGCCTGTGTAGGTTTCATATAAAGGCACATGTGTGTGTGTGTGTGTGTGTGTGTGTGTGTGTGTGTTCATGTATATATGAGTGCTTGCTATATATGTGTGCAGCTGCAATGCACACATATGCACATATATGTGGAGGCCAAAGGAGAACCTCGGCTGTCATTCCTCAGGAGCCATTCCCCTATGTGTTTGAGGGTCTCTTGAGGAACCTGCTAAGTAGAGTAGACCAGCTGGCTAAGAAACCCCACGGATTTTCTTGTCTCCACTTCCCTAGAGCTGGGCCTATAAGCATGTATCACTATGCCTGAGTTTTTTACATGGGTTCTCAGAATTGAACTCGGGTTCTTGTGCTTGTAAGGGAAGCACATTACCTTTCAAATGCAATTTATATATTATGCATATATAATATATACATATGTGTGTATGATATGTGTGTATATATTATATGCATAATATATGTATATATTATATGTATATAATATATGTGCACACACACACACACACACACACATATATATATATATATATATATATATATATATATATATATATTCCATCCAAGTTAGGTTGGATCTACAAGTCTAGAACCTGCCTATTCAGAGGGCTAACTGTGTAGTGTAGAATATTTAACACACTGACTAGGCTATCACACGAGTTAGAAATGGCTACTTCAAACACCATTCTTCAGACCCTGGAGCACTTTCACCCCTGTCCCTGATGTCCTGTGGTGGTACCTGGAAGGAGAGAATGGTTTATTTTTCCAGGATCTGCTTGAGAGAGAGAGAGACAGAGACAGAGACAGAGACAGCGACAGAGACAGAGAGAGAATCTGAGAGATTCACACAGGAAGATTCCAGGTCAGCCCCTCCTGGTGGACAATGGGATTTTCTTTCCCTGGATCATGCAGACCGGCTTACTGGCATGAACAAGATATTTTGGGGCATGCAGAATCCACAAAAGGGCTCTTCTCGGCTTCTCTTCCTGCCAGCTAGCCCCTCTCAGAAGCCTGTAATCTATCCCAGCACCCTGGCAAGGTCCCACGGAGAGGAAATGAGAAAGAAACAAAGACATGAGGAAAGGGTCAAGTTGCCAGAACTCTTTGAACGAAAGAATCAAAGGCCCTGGGTGGAGTTAATCGTCCCTACGAGGCACCGGGGCCATCAGAGCAGAGCCCAGAGGCAGCTGGTGGGGACGGCAAAGAGCCCTCTACCACACTCACACCCACACTGAACATCTGTTCTCACCCATGGAAGCCTAGGGAGCT
The DNA here is from genome assembly GCF_949786415.1 of Peromyscus eremicus. Lineage (NCBI taxonomy): Eukaryota > Metazoa > Chordata > Mammalia > Rodentia > Cricetidae > Peromyscus > Peromyscus eremicus. The sequence continues at coordinate 63,644,354 of NC_081431.1, forward strand.
TTTGTTCTTCTGAGCTGAAAAAGAAGGCAGGCATTTGGTCGGGTGGGACTGGGAAAAAAGAGTAGATTTCACCTCACCTCAAACCGGCATGGAGGTTTGATTCTCTGCCTGGAGAGTAAGGAGCAGAACCTCAGAATTTGGTGCTAGAGAGATGGATGGTTCTGTGGTCAAGAGTGCTTGCTGCACTTCCAAAGGACCAGAGTTCAGTTCCCGGCACCTCTGTAGGGTGGCTCACAGCTCCCTATAAATCCAACTCCCGGAGGGCAAGGGGGGTGGTCTGATGCCCTCTTCTAGCCTTTACAGGTACACACACACACACACACACACACACACAACACACACACACAACACACACACACAACACACACACACACACCATACACATACACAGACACATACACACCACACACCACACATACACACCATATACATACACACACACATATACACCATACACACACACCACACACACACACACACCACATACACCATACACACACCACACCACACACACACACACACACACCACACACACACCACACACACACCACATACACACCACACCACACACACACACACACACACACACACACACCACACACATACACATACACACCATACACAGACGCATACACACACACACACATACCACACAGCGCACACACACACACACACACACACACACACACACACACACACACTCCTTTAAAGCAGATCATTTGACTGTTGTTCTTTGTTGAGCTCATGTTTGGTCAGCCATATTGGTAAGACTTCTGGTGAAAGCACATTAGGCCTCAACCCAACACAAAGAACTGCAGGCAACTGAGGGATGCTGGGAACAGAAGAAATAGCCTTCTCCAGGAAAAAGCAAACCAACTGGCCATTTAATACCAAGTGACCAGCCCTGAAAACGTACACACAAGTAACATACAGGCTGAGCAGGTTATACTTAGACAAATATGCAAATGTATGTATGTTCATATAACAAACAATTTTTTAAAAGAGGTCGTGAGTTTGAAAGAGAACAAGGAGGGGTACATGGGAGAGTCTGAAGAGAGGAAAAGGAAGGTAGAAATGTTGTGATCATATAATCTCAAAAACTTTTTTCAAAAGATCATTTGGATGCCCGATTCTTGTGAGAAGTTTTACAAAATTAGAGCAGCTCCTGGGTGGGGGTGGCACCTTAGAGTTCAAAAGACGTCCCCTGAGTGGCATGACACACAGCGTTTATTACAGGGTGGATTCTGTGCGGCTGTGGGAGGTGGTAGAATTTTGTGCAGCCCATCCCTTCTGGGTCCGATGACGAAGTTGCAGAAGGCCAGTCAGACCAGCAACCCAGAAGGAAAGTTGAAGAGAGACAAGAGAAAGAGCAGAGACGTAATGAAACTGTGATCCGTGTAGATCAGACACACACACACCTGCCGAGATTTCCAGTTTGCTGTGTCTCAGGAACACATGGATAGCGATAGAAACACAAGCAGCTCATGAGGAAGGAAAAAAGGGCATTTCTGAGGGTGTGCATGGGCTAGTGAGCTGGGTGGGCAGATGATCGAAAGCCCATGCCTCGTGAGTTCTGAGACTTTGTAGGTCATTTAGATACTTTATTTTACTTTTATTTGCATGTCGTGTGTGTGTGTGTGTGTGTGTGTGTGTGTGTGTGTGTGTGTGTGTGTGTGTAGGTATAGGCATGTGAATGTAGGTACCTAAGGAAGCCAGAAGAGGGCGTCTGATCCCCTGGAGCTGGAGTTGCAAGCAGTTGTGAGCCACCCAGTGTGGGAGCTGGGAATCAAACTCAGATCCCCTACAAAATCAGTAATTCTCTTAACAACTGGGTTAACTCTCTAGCCCTTTATAGATCTTTAACAAAGCACTGACCTTCCACAGACTCTCTCTCCAGCTCTCCTCCTTCAAGATCTGTTTTATCATGTGGAGTCCCGCTGGGGAGAGGTCTCCAGTCTCTCCATTCAGTGGTTTCCTCCACATGTTAATCCCAACAGCTCCTTTTCCATGCCCCTATGCTGCTGCCACAAAGTAAGACCTTTGTCCATCTCCTAGCACTTCTAACTTCCCTCCCCTTGGTGGCCTACAGGATGTACTCACTCCTTTCCCACAGAACCCCACACATATCTAAGCAAGACGTCTCATGGGGGGGGGGGGAGCTGCCCCATCCAAATGGCAGATGTGTGGTGCATGCAGACAAACCACCATGGTGCTCATGTCCAACACCAGAGTGAGAAAAATGATTGTATCTTCAAAACTTCTTTAAAAAGATGTCTCTTGTCTGTCGTGTAGCTTGGTCTGTTTTGGGGGACCCCTAGCAGTGGGACAGAGATCTGTCCCTGGCGCATGAGCTGGCTTTTTGGAACCTATTCTCTATGGTGGGATGCCTTGCTCAGCCTGGATGAAGGGGGGAGGGGGGAGGAGCTTAGTCCTGCCTCAACTTGATAAGCCATGTTTTGTTGACTCCCAAGGGAGGCTTTACCCTTTCTGAGGAGTGGATGGGGAGGAGTAGAAAGGAGGTGGGGGAGGGAGGGGGGGGGCCGGAGACGGGGGAGGGGAAACTGTGGCTGGTATGTAAAATAAACTTTAAAAAATTTAAAAAAGTGTCCCTTATGAGAGAATGCTACTCTAACCTACAATAAATAGGGAATTTGGTCAAGGGCTATTCTTTAACTACCATGGCAATGCCGATCCATTTCAAGACTGTGTCCAGGCTTTGACTTGAGCCTCATGGCTTAGGCACACCAAATAGTTCATTGATCTTGCCTCGAACTTTGGAGTTCTCCCAGTGGGCACTTTAATCAGGGCAGTCAATGGCGCTTCCTGGGCGGTAGAGGTTAAAAAGTGTCACCTGGTGTGACAGTTAGTTTTAATTGTCAACTCAACACTACCCAGTCGCCTGGGAAGAGAATCTTCTGGACTGTCTAGATCAGGTTGGCTGGCGGGCATGTCTGTAGGGGGTTGTCTTGATTGCCTTAATTGGTGTAGGAAGACTCAGCCTGAATGTGGGCGGCGCCGTTCCCTGATTTTAGATACTGGCCTGTGTAAAAGTTCGGGAAGCTAATTGAGTGCTAAGCATGGGTATACACACTGTCCTCTGCACCTCACTGTGGCTGTTTGTGGCCAGCTGCGTCAGGCGCCTGCCACAACTGACACTTGACTCCTGATTTGAGGGAGACCCCGCCCCGCCCCCAACAGTGATACCCTCTAAGCTGGAACTGTAAGACAAACAAACCCCTTTCTCCTCTGAGTTGCTTCTTGTTGAAGTATTTTTTCACAGCAACAAGAAGAAAAATAGGATCCCTGGGAAGAAAGAGAAGGCTGTGGTTGACTGTTCCGTGAGCACCTGTAGGAGACCCTATTTGGGGACTCCCTCAAATGTCCAGTGATCACTCTGGGTAAACACCATTGTAATCTGTGTGCAGACAGAGCTGGGATCTCATTTTGTGTTCAATGATGAGTATGCCTGGACAGTCTGGTGACACAAGTAACCGACATGTAATAAGACTTTAATGAACTCAGAAAAAAGAAAACTGTATGAGCTTTTTGTAGCAGAGGAAACAACATACATGGAGGAAGTATTTTCCCCCCACAGTTTAAAGAGCCTATGATGCTAGGCACCACTGGGCACCACTGATTCGGAGCCAAGGGTGAGGGGGAATTCAGTGGTGACAGGGGCATGTGGCCAACACTGCTCCCCTTGTGGCAGACAGGAAGCAGAGGAAACAGGGTCTGGGACACACTCACTGACTCAATGACCTTCTTTTCCTAGTGAGACCCTGACTCTTATGTTCCTGGAACATCTCCAAACAGCACTGGCTGGGAAGAGACCTTCAACACCAGAGCCTTTGGAGAGATACTTCATATCCAAATGGTGACAAAAGGAATCTGAAGATCTTTGCCAGCCTTTCCCCTCCCTTTCCTCCTCCCTCTGCCTGACCGTCTCCTTTCCTCCACTCTCCTCCCCTACCCCCTCCTTAGACTCTCCTTTTTTTTTTCTCTTAATCTTTCTCTCTCCTCTCCACCCTCCCCTCGTAATCCTGGAGCTGGGAGGATGCTGGCGTGGTGGTGTGTGCTTGTAATCCTGGAGCAGGAGAAGTGGAGACAGAAGGATGTGGGGGGATCACTGGGTGGCTAGTCTAGCTCCAGACTCAGTAAGAGATCCTGTCTCAAAAACTAAGGTGGGGGGCCAGGCATGCTGGCACACTCCTCTAATCCCAGAACTAGGGAGACAGAGGCAGATAGACCCCTGAATTCTAGGCTAGCCAGGGTTACATAGGAAGACCCTATCTCAAAGATAAACTAACATGGAGAGCAGTTGTTTGGACGTGGAAGTCCTCCTCTCCCTCTCCCTTCACCTCGTTTCCTTGAACATCTACTCAAACTGCAAATCTCAGGTCAGCCATACCACTAGCCCTGACCTCTGGGTAGTCTAAGTTAAGAGACCCTCCTATGAACTATCTATCAACGTCCCCCTGAGCTTAAGCATCTCTCACCTTTTGAAGCACAGCCTTATTGAAGTCTCATGGGCCCACAACAAACTCCATGTACTTCAGCTGAACAATCTGGTAAGTTTTTGACACTGATGCTCACCCATGAAACCATCACCTAGAATGTTCTATACATCTCTTGTAATCCTGCCCTGAACTTCCCCAGTCAGCCACTGATACTTTTTTTCCATCACTCTGAATTTGTTTTCAACTCTAAGATTTAATCCAATGGAACTATATGTCATAGACACGGTCTCGCTGTTTTCTTTCATACGACACGAAATGACACTCATCCATCTCATTGTGAGGCCATAGTCCCATGTTCTTCATTACTTGGTGGGATTCCATTACACAGACATGCTCTCTGGTTCTTCTATTGCAGGTGTGGATGGACACTTGAGCTCTTTCTTGTTTGAGATAATTACACTTTAAGCGTCTTTGAATACTTGTATGCAAGTCTTCTTGTAGATATAAACTTGTCCATCCCTTGGGTACACTTAGGGCAAAATGACAGGGCATATGATAGGAGTGCACTCGATTATTTTAAAGATGCTGATAACTGTTTTCCACAGTGGCTATTCCATTTCACAGTCCCACTACTGGCATGGGTGGGTTCCGATTTCCCCACCTTCTACCAACACTTGATATTATCCATCTTGAATTTTAACCATTCTAATGGATCTGTGGAAGGGTTGGATTGCCGTTTCATTTGCATTTTCTTAGTGCTTAAAGCCAAGCACTATCCCTGTTCTCTGAATCTGTCATCCATATGCTTTCCTTGATGAGTCGCCTCAAATCATTCTCCTGTTTTTAGATCGAGTACTTGTTTCCGTATTTTCAATCTATCTGTTCTTATTATATGTGTGTATGGATATGTTGTTTCAATTTGTTGTGTCTTGTTTTTGAGATGAGATCTTACTATGTCGCCCAGGCTGCCCATGAACTCTGCATCCTCCTGCCTCAGCCTCCCCCATATTGGGGTTACAGACGTGTACCACCTCACTCATCTCTCAATATGCCTCTGATAGAAAACCACAGGAGATGCTGTGTCTTCAAGTGCTTTCTCCAAATCTGTGGTTTGGCTTTTCATTCCCTTAACAATGTCTCCTGGAAAACAAAAGTTTCCAATGTTGAAGGCAATCCCATTGGCCTCCATTTCAGGCTGTGTCGCTCTGAATTCTCTATGATCATTTACCCGCTCCCACCAGTCTGTGAGCTCCTCCAAGGCAAAGGCCTCTTTTCCCTATGTTGGTATTCCTAGCACTAAAGCAATATTTAGCACATAGGAGACACTGAAGTTACAGTTCTTATGGCGAGATCATTGCTCCTGGCTATTATGGGAAAGGAATATGCACACAGGGCCTGAATCTCCTGGCATGAGCTATATAAAAACTGTTTCTTTTTATGGGGATGGGAGATTTTAATCAATGGGATCATTTTTCTTAAGCAAAGTATAATGAGGCTTCTGTGCATCCCCCATAAAACATCTGTATATATGCACAGTGGGGTAGAGGAATGAAAAGCAAGAAATTTGTCTCCTTAAGACCTTACATTTGAGAATTCTGTTTGTTTTCTCTTTTGATTTGGGAAAGTCTTTGGTTGTTGTAATAAGCAAAGAGAATCTTAACACTCTTTCCACAGGCAGAAGTCAAGGGAGCCTTTGCTGGGGAAGTAGTTAAGCACATCTCACAACACAACTGTAGTTCTATCCTGGAAAAGAGGGGTTAACAGCTGTGAATCTTGAAAGCTATAGTAGCACCTGCCAGGCAAGAGGTGCCTCCTAATGTAATAGTGGCATGACTGTTTTGGGGGCAACTAACTACTTACAGAATGGATTTAAGGCCTGCTCCGAAGGAGGGTTTTCATGCCTTGTTCTATAAATCTGGCAAAAGCCCAGGGCTGCGGTGGTCATAGACTTCCAGGGAGAACCTATTACTATTATTGTTTTACTAAATGGTCATGTTGTCAAACCACCTCCTAAATAGTCATGTTTATTCCCAGTTGTGATCAGAGAGGATTCTTATTGACACTCACAGGAGTTAATACAGAAACCCATAACTGGCCAAAATGCCAAGCCTAAGGGCCAGTGCTCTGCCCTAAATGAGACATCTAGATCAGTCCCCATAAGGCTCAGGGCACGCAGGAGAAGAGAATGTAGAACCAGAGGATAGGGAGACGTATGGCAAGAAGGGGTCTTCTGGACGCAACACGGCTGTCATAGCCATGAACCCACTTCCGCCCGGGTTATCTGCATAAAGCAAGCACAAGCTCGGGCCTGTCCACACTCCATCATGGATGGAGGAGTGGTCCCGAGGCGCTGCCCCTCAAGGAAGCAGTTAAAGGCTGTTGGAGGAGGGGGAGGGATTTTCGGAAGCGCTGTTGCCACTGGTAAGTTGCCTTTGCTCTAGTCACTAACCTCCCACCCGTGCTTAGGAAGATTAACGAGATAATAATTAATTAAAACCTCTAATTAATCTTAGAGGGCCACGCACACACAAAAAAAGCGTGAAAGTGGGAGAGGACTTGTTGGGAAGAAGGGGTTCGGGGGGAGAGGCCGGGGAGGATGCGGGTGGGAAAAACAGCTAAAACTCATAATAAACATAAATGTGTAAAACTGTCAATGCAACGCATCTGTTTTGTGTATTTTATTTCATTTTTTTTAGACTTTCATACATGAATGTTGTATTTACAGCACTTCCATCCCATCTTCTTGCCCTTCCCCTCTACCCACGACCCCTTTCTTCCTCTCAATTTCTTACATTTTTCCTTTCGCTATTGCTACATACATACAGCCTGCTGAGTCCATTTAGTATTGCTTGTATGTGTGTGTGGTTAGGGCTGGCTACTTGGATTGGATAACCTACTGAGGGGTGGGGGTGGGGTGTCTTAGTCACTGTTCTATTGCTGTGAAGAGACACCATGACCAAGGCAATCCTTATAAAGAAAGGCGTTTACTTGGGGAATTGCTTATAGTTTCAGAAGCTTAGTCCATGATCATCATGGTAGGAAGCATGGTGACATGCATACAGACGTGGTGCTGGGTAAGTAGCTGAGAGCTACATCCTGATCTGCAGGCAGGCAGGCAGAGAGAGAGAGAGGTATTGGGTCTGGTGTGGGCTTTTGAAACTTCAGAGCCCACCTCCAGTGATACACCTCCTCCAACAAGGACACACCTCCTCCAACAAGGACACACCTCTCCAACAAGGACACACCTCTCCAACAAGGACACACCTCCTCCAATAAGGACACACCTCCTCCAACAAGGACACACCTCTCCAACAAGGACACACCTCCTCCAATAAGGACACACCTCTCCAACAAGGACACACCTCTCCAACAAGGACATATCTCCTAATCTTTTCCTGACAACTCATCAACCAGGGACTAAGCATGTAAATATATGAGCCTATGGGAGCCAATTTCATTCAAACCACCACAGGGTGGTCATTAAAAAATTATTAAAAATACTTCTATATTATATATAAATATATTTTATAAATGTGATATTAAAAAATATCATAGATATAAAAAGTATAAGTGAATTAAGAAAGAAATCAGACAGAAACTAAGGAGATGATTCAATGGGTAAGAGTACTTCTTGTGGCTAGAGAGATGGCTCAGTGGTTAAGAGCTCCGACTGCTCTTCCAAAGGTCCTGAGTTCAGTTCCCAGCAACCACATGGTGGCTCACAACCTGCTGTAATGAGATCTGGCGCCCTCTTCTGGCCTGTAGGGACACATGCAGGCAGAATACTGTATACACAATAAATAAGTCTTTAAAAAAAAAAAAAAAGAGTACTTCTTGTGCACATATGAGGACCTGAGTTGAATCCCTAGCATGAAAAAAAATGCACATGGCTACACATGTCTGTGACCCCAGAACTGTAAATGGAGACAGAGGATCTCTAGGGCTTGCTAGCCTAGCAAAGAGAGACCTTGTCTCAAGGGAAGAAGATAGAGAATGATAGAGTAAAACACCCAACACCCTCCTTTGGCCTCTGTGCATGCAGATACATGCACTCAATTACACATTCTCTCTCTCTCTCTCTCTCTCTCTCTCTCTCTCTCTCTCTCTCTCACACACACACACACACACACACACACACACACACACACACACCCTTCTTCATAGAGAACCATAGTTTGAAGTTTTACCCCACTATCCCATGATCCTAGTAGTTTCTGGCCCCAACAGACCACCAGGCCAGGAATGCTGCTGACATCTTCTAGCTAACAGCAAAAGATCCTAACTAAACATGGTTGCAACATTGACTTCAACAGGAAATGAGCCACTGCTGAAGCTTTTCCACTGGTGCCTGTCTCAGGGAGTCATAACTAGAAGACTCAAGGGTGAATCCCGGTTCCAAGAGCATGGAAGACTTAAGGTGCCACTTAACAATAGCAGCAAAAGTTCTGGCTTCCAAAACCAAGAGTTGGAAAGCCCCAACTGCCCAATGAATAAAGTATTAGCCTCCCCCAAACGAATAATTACTGATAAATTCTAAGTGCATGGGTAGTCTCATAAGGAAATACAAAGGAATCTTTCAACTGTTAAGGCAAAGAGTTAAACCAGAGTGGTAGCTGAGCAGGAGGAGGTGGATTGACTTTTGCAACTATGAAAGGCAAGAGGCTGAGCCCAATCCAAGGTGGAGAGCAGAGTTGAGACCTTCCCAACTAAGATGCTCAAAGATTTGCATTCCCTCTGGAAAGATGAACTAGGAAAAAAGGTAGAAGAAGAATCCACATTGTTGTTCCTTCCTAAACTCCAGATGAGCAAGTATTTCTCTTACGGGAATTTGGGACCCTAGGAAAACCTGTGGTTCAGACTGCCGCATTTTCTAGAAACTTCTGAATTAGTAAATTAGCACAAAAATCAGCGATCACTGAAGAGGACTGAAGAGCTCCTGGGAAAAGCAAAACTTTAAATGACAGAAGGAATTTATGGGTAAAATGCCCTCCTACATCTTTAGGTAAAGTCCACAAGGAGAAATCAACCTGTAGGCACAAAGTAGAACACACTAGCATCAAGTTAAGATTGTGTTCTCCAGAACCTGAAGTAACAGAACTGTAACCTAAAACAATTAAAGAGAAGAATGCCAGGTACCACTTAAACAAATTAATATCTAGTAACTAGAAAGAAGACACTAGGGAAGGCTGGTAGACTTGGGACTGTCTCAATTGGTAGAATGTCTGCCTAGCATGCCTAGAGTCCTGAGTCGATCCTCAGAACTGCATGAGCTGGATTTGGATGGTCCATATTTATACTTCCAGCATAGTGGAGAGCTGGAGGCAGGAACACCATGAGTTCAAGGTGGCTATGGAGAAAGTTCAATGTCAGCCTGAACTAGGTGAGACATTATCTCAGAAAAAGAAAGAAAAATGAGGAGGGATGGAGGAACAGAGGGAATTGGCAGCCTGATTTGAAGAGCAAGACTAGCGAGTTTGCTGGAAGAGTATTCTGTGAATTCCTGCACCAAGGAATGAAATTGTGCATAGGATACTGACTCAGCTCCATCCCAACAGATGCCACACAGCAAATACCACATAACTATGCTCTTCGATCATCAAGGCAATAAAGACGAAAATCTATAACAGAGACGGTAACCCTTTCCAGCTCCCATGTGTTTATAAATAGTCTGTGAGTTCAGGAAGGAATTTTCACAAATATTAGCAAATATATGCACTGAAAAAAAAAAAAGAAAAGAAAAGAAAATGGCATGCATGACGCCGTGGGCCACACAGCTTAGGCAACCCTCAGAGGAAATTTAATAAAATATCGATATAATGTAAGAAACACCAAAAGTTAGTGAACTAAGATTTCAATTCAAAACGCTGGGGAAAACAATAGAGTAATCTTCTCATCAAAAATTGGATATGAGAAACGAAAAGCAAGAGACATTCAAATACAGCTTAGAGGTGTGCACTTGCTGAGTGTGTGTGAGACCCTCAGTGCCAAAGAAAGAGCAAATGGGGAGCAGGGTGAGGAGGGGGGGGAGGGGAGGAGAGAAAGAAGAGCAGAAGAAGGGAGGAAGGGAGGAAGGGAAGGAAAGGGAAGAAGGAAAGAGAAGGAAGAAGAGAGAAGAGGGGAGGAAGAGAAGGAGCTAGAAAAGATTTTTGAGTGTTTTTAACCATAAATAAATATTTCAGGAGATACCTGTGTTTAACTTGATTTAAACATCATACAATATATACTCTAGTCAAATGTCACATGGTATCTGGCCTGTATATACAGCTTGTCCACATGTAATAGTTGAAAACAAAATTCAATTTAAATTTTAAAAATTAAATAATAAAGGAAATTATAAAGACGAGTATAAACATTAGAAAAACAGAAAGGAGAGATGATAAACCAGTTTTTAAAATGTGCTTACTTGAAAAAATAAGACTAAAACTGGTCGACCTTGAAAAATATTAAGCAAACAATGATAAGTTTAAAAATTATATGGACACGTACCTCACTGATGGAGATTTATAAGAATCTTAATTACAAATGCAGTGTAATTTTAGCTACAAATACAGATTTTCAGAAATCATAAGAAAACGCTACAAATAACAATATTTTGAACATTTGGACATTTTAGGTTAAGGTTATAATAGCCTATTCTGAAAATACAGTTTAGCCAAACTGTCGTAAGAAAACGTGAAATGTGGACAGACCTATCATTAGTGAGTAAACTGTATCAATATTTTCAAAGGTTTTCACATATACTCAAACGTACCCACCAAAAAACCCAACCTCAAGAGAGTCCATGGGAAAATACTACCAAACAGTGAAGGAACTGATATTTTCAGTCTGATTCTAATGGTGTCGAAGCAACGAAAAAAGAGGAAACGCCTCTCCTCGTAGAGAGAAGGAGCTGAGACACCAGGAGCAGACAGCGTGAGAACACAAGCTGCAAGCCAGCCTGCAGACACAGGCGCGCAACCAACGCTCTGCACACTGTCAGCAAGATGCGCTGACCAGCAAACCCAGGCTCCGGCTGTAGGCTCTGTACTAAAAGGATTTAACATGCATGAAATCCATTCACAGGCTGGGGTGATGGTCCCACCAGGGAAGCACTTTTCTTACAAGTGTAAGGACCTAAGTTTAATCCTCCAGAACCCTTTTGTGGTGGTACATGCTTGAAAAAAAAAGGGGGGAAGGAAGGAAGGAAGGAAGGAAGGAAGGAAGGAAGGAAGGAAGGAAGGAAAAGGAAGGAAGGAAAGAAGGGAGGAAGGAAGGAAGGAAGAGGAAGGAAGGAAGAGGAAGGAAGGAAGGAAAAGGAAGGAAGGAAGAAAAAGGAAGGAAGGAAGGAAAGAAGGAAGGAAGGAAAAAGTGAGATATAGTGGCACATGCTTGCAACCCCAGCAGTGGAGAGGTAGAGACAGGAGCAGTGAATGACCTCTTAGAAAGGAAGGGAGGGAGGGAGGGAAGGAGGGAGGGAGGGAGGGAGGGAGGGAGGGAGGGAGGATGAGTAACACATGAGGAACACCACTCAAAGTTGTACTCTGTCCTCCACAATCACCCACACGTACATACACCTGCACGCACGCGCACATACCCATGCACACCCCAGATCCAATCTGTTCTTTTGATCGGTGCAATAACAAACAGAGAGAGGAAAATTCATAGAAACAAAAGAAAAGCATATGACAAAATTAAACTTCCATTCTCAGGAGTTATTTCTTCACAGCTTTCTGAGATACGGGTGACAAATGGAATGTATGTTTAAGGTGCATGACATGGTGTATTGAGAGACGGATTTATAGTGATAAGATAGATCTACATGATGAGTGAGTTAAAATCCCCACCATCATCTCACAGTTACATATGTTGTGTATAGGGAGACTAGTTAAGATCTATCAGCAAATTTCAAGCACACAGCACAGAACTGATTAACTACGGTCATTGTTCTGTAATTGGGTCCCCAGAACTTATTCATCTTACGACTGACGGTTTGTATTTTAACTGGTGTCCCCCTGTTCCCTTTCCTCACATCCCCTGCGGTGCCTACCGTTTTGCCCATTCCAAGTGTAAGTGATCTCATACCGTCACTGCCTCTCTCAGTGTAGCTAATTTCACTTAACATAATATCCACCAGGATTATTCGCATCATCACAACGGCAGGGTTTCCTTCTGTCTTGGTATGTGAGTACGTGCAGTTTGCATGCGTGTGTATGTGCATAGTCACGTGATCTCCATTTTATTTAATGAGGCATGGTCTCTACTTGAACCCAGAGCCTGCCTCTGTGGGCTCGTCTTCAGAGATTCCCAATCTTTACTTTCTGAGTGAGGAGGGAATTCCTGGAGAGCCACCATGCTTGCTGGCATTTGCATGGGTGCTGGAGATCTGAACTCAAGTCCCCATGGCTGCATGGCAAGCACTTTATCCACTCAGCCTTCCACCCAGCTGTCTCTCTCCTTTGTAATGAGGAGTAACACTGCAGTATGTATGTACTATTTTTACCCTCCCCTTTTATCCATTCATAGACACTTGGGTTATTTCCACGTCTTGGCTATTGTATATAAAGAGCATGGGAGTTAAATGATATCTTCAGAATCTGATTTTTTTTCCTTGCCTACAAACCCAGATGCTAGACTGTTGGATCATATGGGATTTGACTCCTAAGTTTTCTAAGAATCCACCATACAGTTTTCCATCATGGTTCCAGTCCAGTTGAGGTACCAAGAGCTTGAGACAGCTGGCCACATGGCATGTGCAATCAGGAAGTAGCAGGTGAACAGGAAGTGGAGGCAGGCTAGAAAAACCTCAAATCCCACCCCCAGTGACCCACTTCCTCTAGCAAGACTCCTCCATCTTCTAAAGGTTTTGCAACCTTCCTAAACACACCATCCGGCTGGGGACCAAGTGTCAGAACACAGTTGGAAGGATGGACACATTTCACTTCCAAGTCACAGCGTTGCCTTTTCTCCACGGCTCGGACAGACACTTCCTCTGGTGTGTTTGATAACAGCTGTCTTGACAAGCGGGAGAGCATAAATCGTTTACTTGTTTGTCATGTATTACATGTTGTTGTTTACTTTTCCCTAGTGATTGGTGATGGTGACCACATGTATATCTTCTCTCAAAATATGTCTATTCGGGTCTTTTGCCCATTTGAATGGGATTATGTAGTTTTCTTGCTATTGAGTTATGACGGGTTCCTTACATACTTAGGATGTTCACATTAATCAAGTCCACGTGAGTGACTACTTTTGGGGATAAAGGAAAATGGAGAAAAGATGGGGTGAGACGGGCAGAGAGACACCAGTATATATCTTTGGTTTTTTGTTTTGTTTTGTTTTTAGAAATCCTAAAGTTGCAGTAAAATAATAAACCCTGTGGATGTATTATTCCCTCTCATTCATCTATGGCGTGTGCCCCATGCATATGGGGATGGGGTGTGGAGAGACCAGCCTCACATGTCATTCCACAGGTGCTGTCCTCTTTGTTTTTTGAGGCTGGCTTGCAACTGGCTGATTCAGTGAGTCTGGCCTCTGAACCCCAAGAATCCTCCTGCACCTGCCTCCCCAATTCTGGGATTATCGAGGGTTCGTACCACGCCCAGCCTTTTACATGGGTGTGAGCGGCGGCTGACCTCAGTTTCTTGTGCTTGCCTGGCAAGCGCTTTACCAGCTGAGTCTGATCCCTGACTTCTATCGTTTTTAAGCATTTCAAGAATAAGGAAAAATGAAGCCGGGCGGTGGTGGCGCACGCCTTTAATCCCAGCACTCGGGAGGCAGAGCCAGGCAGATCTCTGTGAGTTCGAGGCCAGCCTGGGCTACCAAGTGAGTCCCAGGAAAGGTGCAAAGCTACACAGAGAAACCCTGTCTCGAAAAAAAAAAAAGAGAATAAGGAAAAATGACTAAAGCTAGCACATATCTGGCCTGAGACGAAGGAGAATTGTCCAGTGGATCCCACCACGCTTTGGGGAGTTACCGTCATTATCCTGGAGTCACACAGCCAACTTGCTACAGAAGCGGGCATCAGCTCAGCCCCGCTCCATTCCATGCCTGCCTTTTCTGGAAACGGCACATGCTTGCTGTTCCGGGCAAGCATTCAAGTTATTTGCAGCCCGAAGTGTTCTATGGATTTGCTAAACCAAGAGAAGTCGAGGGAGGGAGAAGTTTAAATCACTGCGGTTGCAGCCACTAGAGCTGAGGGCTTCCTCCAGGGTAAAGTCAATGAGGGCAGAGGAGTGAGGGGATGGAAATAAAGCACTTTTTCTCCTCCGAAGCACATCTGCTAGGCCCCCACAGGCCGTCTCTCTTCTTCCTCGCTCACCGAGTAAACACAGACGCCCAGGCAAAGAGATCCACCTGCAGACAGCGAGTCAAGAAAGCAGGTGTGGATAGCTAGAGAGATTCCTGTACAACAGAGTCCTTCCCTGGGTCAGGAGGGGACCTACAACCACAAGGGAAGTAGGGAAGGCTGCGGACTCATGGGAACAGCTCTGGGAAGAGACGAAAAGCACACGATAATGTAAAGCAGGCTCTAGGATGCCATGCTTAGCCCTGACCTGCGGTAGTATTTGAAAGTACAGTGCAAACTGGATGTATTGCCAAACTGCCTTCTGTGCTTGTGGGTGTGCATGTGCACACATGCACACACACACACACACACACACACACATATATACATATGTGTATATATATACATATATACATATGTGTATATATATATATATATATATAGTTCTTGAAATGGGTGGGTGAAGGGAGAAGATTGAACAGCAAGCCCCAGATCACCCTTCACCCTCCACTGGCTCACTCCAGCGATTGCAAGACAGTTCCGCCCATTCTCCTGACTGTTCCCCCTCCTCATCTTCCCACAGCCCTTTCTCCAGGCTCCTGCTGTCCAGGGACCAAGGCCAGTGAGAAGGGGGAGGGTCAGATGCCAGTGTTCTGTCTTTCCCCATAAGCTACTGTCAGGGAAGCAGAGGGAGACTGGGTTCACCTGGTGCATCCATGTTATACGGAGCTGACATGGAACCTTCTCTTCCAAACCAGACGAACCACGCTCATTCTCCAAAGAAAGTATTTCTTCTTGCAATAGCCATGTTACTATGGGAGTCCTGGAATCCCAGTCTTTGAAAATGATGAAAATATGATGACATTCTATTATAGGGACAATTGCCATGTTATCCCTTTCTTATTTAAAATGCAATTTTGATGTGTCATAAGGAAAACGGCATGCCTTCATTGATCTGGGAAGACATGATTTTCTATTTTTTTTTCCGGAAGCTTCACCCAGACCCCTACTCTCCCACCCTCTTAGGACTCTGTGAGAGTACTGATTTTGGGACTTGGGACTTACCTTCATAGAGCACCTGCCTAGCATGAAGGAGGCCTTGAATTTGAACCCCAGCACCACACAAAGTGGATATGGTGATGCACACCTGTAATGCCAGCACTTGAGAGGTGGAGACAGAAAGTTAACAATTTAAGGTAGCCTTTGCCTACATAAGGTATTTGAGGCCAAGCTGGTCTACTCAAGACCCTAACCTCTGCTATGGGTTAAAAAAAAAATACCTGACTCTCAAAACTGACATGGTAGATGTCTCCACCAGCACAAAACTGTGAGCACAGCTTTGAAGAGAAAAAGACTTCAAAACCAAGGTCAAGAATGCATTCAAGGCCAGCAAGAAGCTGGACCTCTGTCTACTGTGTGCACCCCTCCCCCACACAGAGTGTCACTTGGCTGGGTGAGTTCACAGTAGCTTCAGAAGGGCCCAGGGAAGAAACTGCACCTATTTTCACAACCTCACTGAGGCCTGCTGGGGCTGAAACCACACAGTGAGGGCTGATGTGAGAAATTAGGTGCTTTACGCAAACCAAAATGGAAAAGATGAATCAAAGAAAGTCTTTCTTTTCTTTTTTCTTTCTTTTTTTTTTGTTTTTGTTCATGCTTGTTTGGGGGTCTAATATTTCCTTCATAACAAAACAACATTCACACTGTCAGGGGAAGAGGCACACTTGGTGCACTGTTTACACTCCAACGCAGGACTTGATTAGCATCTCAGAGTGCCATTTGCTCAGCTACACTTGTAATCCTCCACATTTCACCTCTTACCACTCATCCAGAAATCCTGTGCTTGAGTTGTAGGTGCTGGGTGGCACACAGAACTGACTATTGTCATGTCCTTTCTGTTCCTGTGAGAAAACACTCTACCCAAAAGCAACTTAGGGAAGAAAAGTTTAAGTCACTTATCAGTTACAGTTCATCATCGTTGAGGTGCTTTAGGCCAGGACCACTTGCCCAGGGAATGGTGCCACCCACAGTGGGCTGAGTCCTTTTATGTAGATTAACGATCAAGGCAATCTTCCAAAGACATGCCCACAGGTCATCCAATCTCAGCCTCTCAGTGGAGACTCCCTTTTCTGGGAAGTGTAAAGTTAACGATTAAAGCTAACTAGGACAGAAGCTCTATAAAGAAAAGAGGGTTATGTAGCTCACTGTTCTGGAGATCCACGGGCTCACATCTGGTGATGGCTTTCTTGATGGTGAAGTCCCTGGCATGATGGAGAATCTCCAAAGGCCAAGAAGGGTATAGCTGTGCTTCTAAATCCCCACTCCTCTAAAGTGGCCACCACCAGTCCCAGCTTGGAAAGGTAAGGAGAAGCAAGGAACCACACACAAGTGTGCAGATCTGGTTCCTCCCACTTACTTGTGCCTTCCCAAAAAGGTATTCCCTCAGTGCCTCAAGAAAGCCTCTAAGCCACACCGAATGACTGCCTGAGCTCAGCTTCTGACAATCGTCACTGGGTGTCCGAAAGTGACCACGTGGGTATCACCTGCCTAGGAGGAGAATTCACTAGAAACACTACGACTGGAAAAAAACAAAAGCAAAAAATCAATTCTGTGGATGATAGAGAAGAACACAAACAGAGTTGGAGAAGCCACAGGCTGTGTGGAGAGGGGCATTTTCTTTCCTTCTCGTGAAACCATCACTGATCAGTTTCACTTGTGAACTGATAAAGGCTTATCTCGTCTGGTCTCATGAACAACCCTGGGCTTAAAGTGCTTATCAGTGTGTCAAGCACACAAAGCAGGCTGAGTTTCAAATAGTCAAGGGTGGCAAGCCACGGGGCTCACACATTTGGTTCCTCCTCCAACACCCATGGGCATCAGAGAGTTCCAGATGTGCTTGAATAGGCGTTGGGCAATGCTTCAGTGGGTGGAGTGATTGCTGAGCAGCCTGAGGACCAGCGTTCAGATCCTCAACACCCACGTAAAAAGTCAGGCATGTGGCAGTGTATATAACCGCAGTGTTGGGGGAACAGAGACAGAAAGATCCCAGGGGTTGGGTGGCCGGCCAGCCTAACAGAAATGGTGACTGCCAGGTTCATTGAGAGACACCGTCCATCTCAAAAAATAAGATGAAGGGTGA
This sequence comes from Peromyscus eremicus, assembly GCF_949786415.1. Taxonomy (NCBI): domain Eukaryota; kingdom Metazoa; phylum Chordata; class Mammalia; order Rodentia; family Cricetidae; genus Peromyscus; species Peromyscus eremicus. The sequence goes on from NC_081431.1 coordinate 63,662,214, forward strand.
TAAAGGACAACTCTGGATCACACACACACACACACACACACACACACACACACACACTTGCTTGAATAAAGGTGAGGAGATAGTTTATAAGCCTGGCCCTTTGGGAAGCAGAACAGAGGGCAGAGTGCTCTTAGACCTGACTGTGTCACCCCAGGACTTCCTTCCAGATGAACACCTTGGGGCACCTTGGCTCAAGAACTTGACCTTCCACAGTCCGTGCCCAATTACCCGGTTAAGCACACAGAGCCCCAGGCATCTCTCTAGATACCACGTTTTATCTTCTGGCCTTGAACAGTGTTTCCAAGAAATCTGTCCTTTTGAAAAATTGCCAGGCTGCAAGAGAAATCAGTGAAAAGTGCATATTTGTAAACAGAACTTCTCATATTCATTATTTTCTTTTCCCAGAAGGGATGAGGTTAGCTACGCTACTACAGGATAAAAATGGCTTTAGCCGTTGTGACTGTCATCCCAATGACAAATGTATTTTTCTCTGCTGCCCAGAGCAGGTCTCTTGACACACCGTGAAAAGTGAGGGGGGTTCTTAATTGCTGAGCCCCACTGGAAAAGATGAGCGGGCTAGCGATGCGCGCATTTTAATGAAAGGGTCTGCACCAGGAGGGGCTGGGAAAGCCTTTCTCTGCTCGCCTTTTCTCCGGGGGGAGTTCTTGGTCTTGTGGGGGAAAGAGAGGGCAATTAGAACAGAAGCAAGACTGCTGACCTGTGCAGTTCAGAGCTGCTAACCGCCCTGGGGACCTGGTCCGATGCAGGCAGCAGCTGCCCAGGGGTGAGGGCTGTTCTGAGGATGGAGAGAGTGGGAAAGGAAGGCGCATAGGTCCTCACAGGCACATACAGAGCGGGGTCTAAGATAGCTGTCTGAAGGGATTTTTCAGGGCTGGGCGGTGGTGGGTCAGTCCGTGAGGAGCCTGCCACACAGCACAAAGACCTGCGTTCTAACCCCCGGAACCCACGTATAAGCTGGTTGTGATGGCACACGCCTGGAAGCTCAGCACGGGGTCGGCGGTGGGTGCAGGGCGGGGGTGGGGGGGGTGGGGGGTGGGCGGGGAGGGGGGCGGCGGGGGTTGACACAGGCAGATCCCCAAGGCTCACTGGCCGGCTAGCCTAGCCCACCCCACTCAGTAAGCTCGGGGAGAATGAGGGACCCTGTCTCAAAAAGGAAAAGAGACAAAACCAAGGTGGATGGTGCCTGAGAACACCCAAGGCTGGCTTCTAACCTTCACATACACACCTGTGTGTGCATGCCACATGCATACCACCTATACACACAGAGAGACAGAGACAAGGAGAGACAGAGATGGAGAGGCAGAGAGAGAGACAGAGAGACAGAAACAGACAGATTTGCCTGCCCGTTTTCATTCTTCTAACCCAGCTCCCCAAGGTCTGCACCTGTCTTCCTGGCCAAACATCTCAGATCTTGGGTTTTGATTGGTGAAAAAAGACCATGAGGATGATCCAGTCAAATGGGCAAATGCCATCTGCGCCTCCTCTCCCCCATCCAGTGACCCAGGCAGACATCACTAACTGATCACCAACTTTGTTCCTTTTGAGTCTGCATACAGCCTAGATTTTCCTTAGTCCAGCATTCCAGGAAGCCGCCATTTTGGTATACCAGATGAAACCTATTCCTGGTTTTAATTTTGCCTGCCTTCGTCTGTGTTTGTTACTTGTTTAAACACATTTCACATTCACTGGGTTAACAGTTGCACAATAGGCTGTTGTTTCTACTGTATTCTTTTTTGCCTTTCTGTCCCTGACTTCTTTGTCTTAAAAATAACAACCAATAAGGAAAATATAATTACGAAAATCCACACACCATAAATCGGAACCTTTGAGAGCGCACAGTTTAAGGGTTTGGAGACTATTCATGAAGTTGTGTGGCCTTCATCATTAATTCTAGAATAACTTCATGACTCTCCCAGGTACCTCAAATTCACCGTAAATCACTCCCCATTCCTCCTTTCTCCTCATCACCTGGGTACCACTAACATGCTTCCTTTAGATTTGCCCGCTTGGGATATTGTGTAAATAGAAGTGTACCAATATGCCATCTTGCTGTGTCTTGTAAGTTCAAATTGCTTTGTGTGTCTATGTCTGTGTCAGAGAGAGAGAGAGAGAGAGAGAGAGAGAGAGAGAGAGAAAATATGTGTGTCTCTGTGTGTTTGTGTGTCTCTCTGTGTCTGTGTGCATCTATGTGTATGTGTGTTGTCTATGTGTATATGTTTGTGTCTGTCTCTGTGTATATGTGTGTATGTATATGTCTGTGTGTGTGAGTGTGTGTGTGCCTGTATGTGTGTGTGTGTGTGTGTGTGTGTATGTATGTATGTATATGTGTGTATGTACAGGTAAACACGCTCTCAAAATCAGAGGTCAGTGTCTGGTCATGTGTCTTCCTCAGTTTTTTTTTTCCACTTTTTTTTTTTGAGACAGGTTTTTCACTGAGCCTAGAGATCGCTCATTCTGCTAGAGTGACACTCAAAGGTCCGCCCCCAATCTCTGCCTTTCCACCTCGCAAGCACTGGAGTTACAAGCATTTTTTATGCTCATCTTTTGTCCCTGGGGGATCAGGGGGTTAGGGGGGTGTCTAGAGATAGAATTCAAGTCCTCTGCTTGCACATAGCAAGCACATTACCTACTGGTCTCCCCAGCTCCTCTTTCTGGTTTTAAAAGAAAATAGAGCACAGCTATGATCTGTGCCAATGGCTGTGGGTCCCAGACACTGTCCCCACCTCCCAGGAAGCCTCCCACTCTCCCTGGAGTGCCTCCAGATCTCTCAGTCACCATGCTGGGCTGCTTCAGACGTCTGACACCTTTTCCTATGTGGCAAGAACCGCTAGAGTACCCAGAGAGCCAGATCCTGGGGAAGCGGCTACCCTCTGCATGTGCCAAGCCTGCCCTGCTCCCTGGGGTCCTTCCTAGGAATGGCACAGACCCAGCCAGTCCTCAATGCCGCCCACCCTCCGAGGCCGGCTTTCATCCTGGGCCAGACGTGTCTGTCTGGCTTCTTTCTCACTGAGAGCTGTGTTCTCCAGAGGGCTTCCTTGTGCTAAGAGGCTGGCCACCATCAGGCCTGACTCCCAGCAGGGCTGGGCTGGATAAACAGGGCCCTGCTAATGGTCTCTTTCCCTTTCATCATTCCGCTGTACCTCTCCCAGGCAGCTTGGAGCCCTGCTTGGACATCAGGCCCAGAACAGACAGCCCAAGCTTGTGCCTCTGTGGCTTTTCCTGGCTCCTCCTCCCTGTTCCGTTCCCAGAAAAGTCCTTCTGCTCCCTGAGTGGGTCCAGCTGGAGGGATGGGAAAGGAAGGCTGCGTGTCAGACCCTCCAAAGGGACTTGCTGGAGCTAGGGTGGGGAGCCAGCCTTTGAGGAGAGGACCACACAACAGGGCCTCGGGGAATTCACATCTTCTGCATGTCATTAAGTGGTGATGAAGGTGGAGTGGGGGGATGAAAGCAAAGGCCCTAGGCTGGGAGGCTGGGAGAGGGCCCTGGAGGTGGGAAATTGTAGGACTGATCCAGAACATTCCAGTCAACAGAAGTTGCGGGGAGGAGCTGGACAGTCCCCTGAGTCCTGCCTGCCTGCCCTCCCTGCTCTGGGTTTGGACTCCCAGAAAGCATCCCGTTGATCATTCATTCATTCATTCATTCATTCATATCCAACTCTCCTAAGCCTGAGATATACTCATTGCCATGCTAGATGCTGTCAGTGTAGCAATGAGCCAGGCAGCATGGCTCTGCAGGAGTCTGTGGCCCAGGGGGGAACAGCAGACAAGAAGACAACATAATTAAAGGGTCCTCGGTAGAGCAGTAGGAAAAGGGTGTCAGTTCCATCCGGGAGAGATTTCGGTTCTGGGAGGCTGTGGACAAATGGAAAAGGATGGAGATAGATGGAAAGAGAGAGAGATAAAGACAAAGAGATAGAAAAAGAGACATATAGAAAGAGATAGATAGACAGAGATATTGGGATAAAGAGGTATAAAGAGAAAAAGATAGGGGGGAACTAGAAAGAGAGAGACCAAGAGTGATGAAGTGGAGGGGTAGAGATATAAAGACAGATTGATAGAGAGGGACACGGAGAGGAAGAGAAAGAAGTGGGAGAGGCAGAGAGATGGAGGGAGGGGGAAGAGAGAATGACAGAGATGGAGAGATAGAGGTAGACAGAAGGAAATGGAGATATGGGGAGAAACGTGAAAGAGAGAGACAGATACAAAATGTGAGAGAGAGGGAGAGGGAGAGGGAGAGGGAGAGGGAGAGGGAGAGGGAGAGAGAGAGAGAGAGAGAGAGAGAGAGAGAGCAGAGGGAAAAAGTAAAGACAGTGTCCTTGTTACTATTTCGTCAACCTGACATAAGCTAGAGTCATTTAGGGAAGGGGAACCTCAATTAGCTTTTGGGCAAGCCTGTGGTATATTTTCTTGATTAATGACTGATGTGGGAGGGCCCAGCTCACCATACACAGTGGCACCCCTGGGCAAGTGGTCCTGGGTCCTATAAGAAGGCAGGCTGAGCCAGCCATAGGGAGCAAGCCAGGAACCACTGTTTTCTCCATGGCTTCCGTTTCGGTTCCTGCCTCTAGGTTCCTGCCTTGACTTCAGTGATGGGCTGATACTTGGAAGTGTAAGATAAAATAAAGACAAGCTGCTTTTGGTCATGGTACTTATCACAACAAAAGAAGCCCTAAATAAGGCAGGCAAGGAAACTGAGTGAGACAAAGACAGACAGACAGACAGACAGACAGAGACCACAGACCAAGCGGCTTAAGCAGAAGCTTACTTTCTCATGACTCTAGAGGTTGGAAGTGAGGAATGAGAGGCAGCGGGCTTGCTTGCTTTAGAAGCAGCCCCTTGGCTGGCGGCCTTCTGCTTGCTGTGTTTCTCACAGTCTTTGTATGAGCGTGCCCGAGTCTACCAGGGACACCAGTCAGATCAGAGGAGCATTCACCCAGTGGCCCTCCCTCTATTCACCCCACATTATGAAAGCCCTTGCCTCAGTCTTTTTGAACTGCTGTGACCAAACCCACGGCACTGGGCCGTTGAAATTGATTTCTTACAGCTCTAGAGGCTGGGGAATCCAAGATCAAGGGACTGACAGTTTAGTAACCATTCATTCTCCACCTCCAAGATGATGCCATGAGCATCCTGAGGAAGGAGAGCCTCCATCCTCACAGGAGAGAAGCTGGAGAAACAGGTGGAACTCATTTGCTTTGTGGTAAAATTGAGTTTGTGGGGGAGATCCTAATGTCTGTATCCCCTCCTAGCCCTCCCCTGCGTAACACAATCACACTGCCCATTATATTTCAGCACCTGAAGCTTTTAGGGTGCATCATAGACCCCATTGTTACCAAGTTATTAGAGTCAGACTGTGTTCTGGCATCCCTAACAAGTCAGGCTAGGCCACCTGTCCTCAATAAGCCAATTAAACACACAAGTTATAGTGAAAGCCAGATTGGGAAGAGCAACAAGCAAAGAGATCCAGTGACGACCGCCCCCTACACACACACCACCACCACCACCACCACCACCAAGTCCACCTTTGGGATCCTGACTTGAAATTTATGTTTTAGCAGAAGGCAACAGGCATGCATAGCTAAGCAGCTCTGGACAAGATGTGGTCCTGCCCGTCACTGACCAGTCATCGTCTTGACTCTAGTCTCTCCTTCAAGGTGGTCTGACAAGTTGTCAGAACTGTGTGAAATAACTCGCTGGGCGATGAGTTCCTCCTCCAGCTGTCACCAGACTTCAGCCTTTCCCTTCCTCAGCATGAAAAATTCCAATTTCCTCCTGGCAAAATTCCGCTTTATTTGGGGTCCATTGTTTCAATAGCTTGATAGCCAAAGGGAGGAACCTAAGTGTCTCTCCAAAGTATCATCAACACACAGTACTTTGGAGGGGACCTCCAAGACCCATGCTATAGCTTGGTGGTCCCGATGCTGACGATACTAGAGATGTCACGCGGTGAGAATCTACATCCCGTGCTCGCCTCCATCAGCAGGATTCTCTGCGTTTCATTCTCTGTGCTGTATGAAGAGAAAGCTTGAAGACAGGCTCCTGCTGTGGCAGAGGTTGCAGATCCTTCCAGAATATTCCTTCGAAACATGAGCCCATCCCCCAGGACGCTGGCATGAGCACAGTTGTGATCACCACTCTTTCTCACACACGCAGAAGGCGTGGAGCTCAGGACTGGTGGCTAAATCAAACTGTGAAACACAGAGATGACATACAGACCTCCCAGAAAGTGACTAAAAGCCCCAAAGGGTACTTTCCACAGAAACGTCCTTGTAAAGGCCTTTGGGGCTCACATGAAAGTCTCCTTGATCTTATAGCTAAAAGCAGACTGGAAAATCCTGTGTGCTCCTCCAGTTTCTCTAAGGGTATGGACAGCGCTGGGAGCCTTGGGCTGGAAGAACAAGGTTTAGCTCTGACTTGGCTTGTCAAGGCTGAGCATCTTTGCTGACATCAGCCATCAATTGTGGAGAAGTCAGTTCTTTCATCTCTAAATCAGAGCAAGGGGACCCCGTCCTGTCCCTGCCTGCCTGAAGATTGGACTTCTGTAAGCTTTGGAGTGAGTCTGCTTTGAAGCCACGGAGTTCTACTCCACCTTAGCCACTCGCCAGAAAGGCAAGGGCAATTGGCCTCCAGACTGAGGTGTAAAGACTCTCACTGTGGCCCTGGGTGCTCATTCCATGAAGTGCTAGCCTCGGAAGCCTGAATATCTTGGTTTCCCAGAACCCATGTAAAAAGCCCGCATGGTGGTGTGGCAGTGTGTGTTTGGTTCCTTGTTAGCTTTAATTGTCAACTTGACACAGCCTAGAGTCATCTGAAGGGGCTGAGGAGGAGTTGCCTAGGTCAGACTGGCATGTAGGCATGTCTTTGTGGTTGTTAACTGATGTGGGAGGGTCCAGCCCACTGTGGGTGGCGTCATCCCTAGGCATGCATAAGAAAGCTAGTTAAACATGAGTCTTCCAGCCAGCAGGGTTCCTCTATGGTTTCTGCTTCAAGTTCCTGACTTGAGTTCCTGACTGACTTCCCTCAATCATGGACTGTGACCTGGAAGTATAAGCTAAATAAATCCTTTCCTCCCCTACATTGCTTTTGGTCAGAGTGTTTTACCACAGAGACAGAACGAAACTAGAATCACTTGCTATCCCAGCATTGGAAAGGAGACAAGGGTATCTCAGGCTCACTGGACACACAGCAAAACTAGTTAAGTCTGTGAGTTAAGACATAGAATGAGATTACATTCTCCACCCCTCACCCCTCCAGCCATCCTTCTCAGGCTGGCACACACTGACAACACCTGATTGTTGGTGGGAAATAGTCACACTGGGCTGTCTAGGACAGGACCCGGATATTACTATCTTTCCTTTTAATAAACTTAGTATATGTGCACGCTGTGGCGGTGGGGGGGGGGGGGTGTAACACATGCATGGCGGGCGTATGGAGAGAAGAGGACGACTTTGGAGAGTTGGTTCTCTCCTCCCACCTTTCTTTGGTGTAGTAGCTGCTGTTCTGTGGCTGTGACCAAAGGCAGCCTAAGGAAGAAAGAGCTTACTCGGGTGTGTGGTTCCGGATGGAGACTCCATAATGGCAAAAACGGCATGGCAGCAGGCATCTGGAAACTTGAGGCAGGGTGATCTGGAAATGCTGGGAGACTAAGAGCTCTGAAAGCCTGCCCCCTGAGATGTACTTCCTCTGGCAAACCTCCACCTCCTAAAGGTTCCACAACCTCCCCCAAACAGCACTACCAACCAGGGACCAAGTGTTCAAATATGTGAACCTATGGGAGAGACATCTCCCATCTAGACCACCACATTTGGGTTCCGGGCATTGAACTCAGGTTGCCAGACTCATGCAGCAAGTGCTCTTACCCACTGAACCATCTCAGCAAGATTCCCTCTTCCCTCCCTCCACTTCCCTACCTACTGCAGCCCAGGAGCTAGGGGGGCATGTCTGGGGTTCATGGATATGTACCTAATAAATCCGTACCTGATTCATCTGAGACGGCCAGATTACAAGCATCTATGTGCAATCAACCACACGGTATAGAACCTCTCCCTTCCTCTGAAAGCTACAAGAAGCCCCCCATCACTCTGCCTTGAGGCCTGAACTCTCCTGAGAGCCCCCACCATGGCATTAATAGCTGATCCAATAAATCTCTTACCCAAAAAGTCAGTCCATCTCAGTGTCTCCTTTAAACTCTGAACTTAAAACAGTTCGCCTCTCACAAAACCACAACCTTTGGAGCTGGGTAGGAGAGAAAAATGTCTCGTTCCCAAACGCTTCCTGAGTAGGGAGACAAATTCCCTCAACTAGAGTGTAGGGATTCAAGATCTCAAAACTTGAAGTGTGGGTGGAGTTTGTTAAAGAGGCAGAGACACACCTCCCCACGGGGAATTCTGGTACAGCCCATCTAAGAAAGACTCCCAGGAAAATTGCATGTTAGTAAAATGTAGTAAAAAGCTCTGGAGTTTTGTTGTTGTTATTGTTGCTGTTTTCGTTTTGTAGTAAGTCTTTTAATCCTTACCCTTGTTCCCACACTAAGACAGTAGCTTATTTGGGGTTTAGCAACTGAGAGCCGTCATAGCCACAGTGGCTATTGTTTAGGACATGCCATAAGCCTGGTACCTTACATTTAGTATCCAAAATCTGTCTAGAAGCCGAGAGTTGAGTATTCCGTTTTCATGAGTTCAAACCTGGTACACCTCTCTGAGTTAAAGAGATGCCATTTCCTCCTTTCCTGTGACTGTATTGGACCTGCCAATCAAACTGTCTAGTGCTCCTGTTCTGAAGAGGAGGGCATGCAGAGGAAGGCATTTGACTCAGCTCCAGCCAATCGGGTCCCTCTTCCTGGGAACCTGCTAAGTGAGACAGGTTGGGATGCTCAGCGTCAACTTTCCCTGGAGGAAACCACAGTCCAGCCTTGACAGAGGCTCCACTGTTCAGCTCCGTCTTCCACTCTGTGAGCTACCCAGGGTCGTCCTCTGGGTGAAATTTTTACTTGATGATGCTAGTCTGCTTCATTTTTTTTTTTGTTTTTTTGTTTTTGTTTTTCAAGACAGGGTTTCTCTGTGTAGCTTTGCGCCTTTCCTGGAACTCACTTGGTAGCCCAGGCTGGCCTCGAACTCACAGAGATCCTCCTGGCTCTGCCTCCCGAGTGCTGGGATTAAAGGCGTGCGCCACCACCGCCCGGCTAGTCTCCTTCATTTATGAAACACATTACTGTGATATTTGTTTCACGGAGAGGAACTAAATGGTCAACCCAAGCTCCATCACCCAGAAGACGGCAGAGTGGGGCACACAGCAGGCTTGCCGGTGTTCCCTGGCCACAAGTCTGTCACTACCACCCTCACCTTAAACTTCCTGAAAGCTGAAGTGAGAGAGGGAGGAAGAACACCACCCACATCCTTTAAGGCAGGGTCTCTCATTGGCCTGTGCATTGATGAGGAGGGAGGAGGAGGAAGAAGAAGCAGAGGAGGAGGGATAACAATTTTGAAATACGCACATATCCTTGGAGAAAGTATGAAAGGAAATTTGAAAGCTACTGCAAACCTCTTCAAACCTCCTTGTAGAGGTTTTAAATCTATGAGTCCAAGAGCCAGGCTAATGAGTAATTTAATTGTATCCATTTCAGTTAAATGTCCCGGTGACGTAATCATCCAATGTAGATACTATAGTAGAAGCATAAAGAGGTATAAGAATAGGAAACAGTGGTCCAAATGGGGGAAATGTTGAAGAAAACTGTTCTGATAGAAAAATTATTAGGGCCAGAGTTCAACATCACTTTGACTGAATCTTCATTCTGGGTTTTTGTTTGTTTGTTTGTTTTATTTTTTGTTTGTTTGTTTGTTTGTTTTTTAGGCTAGTGACTTCTTAAACTCATGGGTCTTAGACTATCATGTTAAAATCACAGGACAGTAGAAGAAATCATAACTGAAAATATGGCTAATTCATCGTCAAGTATTAGGTCTTCTTGCCCTTGCCTCTAGAATAAGTAACTCCCTTCTCCTTCCAAGTACACAAGCATGACTATGCAAAAGAAAAAAATCTATACTCACATGGTTCCATAATATGCCTTTCACCCCACCTTGGTCACTGCAAATTCAAAACCAAAATAAAGCCAGTTTCTGTCATTAAGGAGAAATCAGTTTTGCATAATTTGTTTTAAATCTGTATATAGCCTCAATTTCATGTTTAGTGCCTGTGTGCATGTATACTACAGGAGTGTTTGTGTGCATGGATTGCTGAAGTACATGTATGTGTGTGCACATGTATGTGTATGCATGTGGAAACCAGAGAGCAACCTCCATCTCAGGTGTCACCCTAAAATACACTTCCCACCTGGTTTAAGACAGGGTCTCTCATTGACCAGAAGCTCACCTCCTAGGCCGGGCTGTCTGCTCACGAGCCCAGAGATCCTCCTGTCTCCACCTCTCTGACACTGGGATTACAAGCACACACCACCATGCTTGATATTTGTCCTTGACTTTGGGATACAAAGGCAGGCATTCACACTTCCGAGAAAGCATTTTACCAACAGAGCCATCTCCCCAGCCCTGTCTATTGAGTTTTCGCGAGCTCAAACTGGTCATACTGGAAGATTCCCTGAATTTTTCCCCCAATATATACCCCCAAATAACCATCCATCACTTAGGTAAACTTCCCTGCTGTGGGATGTATGGCAAATGTGTTGCTAATTAATCAATAAAACACTGATTGGCCGTTGGCTAGGCAGGAAGTATAGGCGGGGCAAGGAGGAGAATAAAGCTGGGAAGTGGAAGGCTGAGTCAGAGAGACACTGCCAGCCGCCACGATGAGAAACAGCATGTGAAGATCCTGGTAAGCCACGAGCCATGTGGCAAGGTATAGATTAATAGAAATGGATTAATTTAAGCTGTAAGAACAGTTAGCAAGAAGCCTGCCACGGCCATACAGTTTGTAACCAATTTAAGTCTCTGTGTTTACTTGGTTGGGTTTGAGCGGCTGTGGGACTGGCAGGTGATAGAGATTTGTCCTGACTGTGGGCCAGGCAGGAAAACTCTAGCTACACTTCCCCCTTACTCCCTTAGAGCTGCTGTGCTGTAGAAAGCCAAGAATTAACCCCACCTCCTGGAATTTTATCTAAAATATGATCATCACTTTACATGAATAGTCAGCCCTAAGGTGACGTAGATTATAGCACTGGTTCTGACAGAAAAATAGAAACAACATAAAAGCCAAAAAATAAAAACTTGTACAGTCACCAACTTAGGATGGTCTGACTTAGTAACTATGTATGAACGATGCCCAGACAACCAACCCGGCTCTCACTTTCAGTAGCATGTTCAACCATTTGCATGAGCATTTCAACACTCCTGTTGTGAAGGAAGATGTGTTGAGTGATTTTGCCAAGCTGTTAGCTGTCAGCGTTTTGAGTGTGAAGAAGGTGGGCAGAGCTGAGCTGTAAGGCTTCATAGCCTGTGTGTATCAATCAAATGCATCCTTAAAGTAAATATTTCAACTTAGAGTGGGTTCACTAGAATATAATCCCTGAGTCAAGGAGCATATGTGATTAAATACATTAAATAACATGATCATCTAAAAATTGTTAATTAACAACTGGCCTGATGAGGGTATACTCATATATATAATACTGTCATGTTTTATAAATGCATGTACAATACAAATATAAAATATTTCTACATACATATCTTTGAAGGAAAAATTTTATAAGTATATATGTATAGATACAGTAAATATATATGTTACCATAAAAAGATTTTAAATATATTTACCAAAATGGAAATTATGTTTATGCCTGGAAACTATAATTGTACATTATTTTATTTTCATATTCATTTTTATGTGCATGGCACAGTCTCATGGAATCCAGGCAGGCTGGCCTTGAACTTACTGTGTAGTTGAAGATAACCTTGAATTTCTGACCTTCCTGCTTTCACTTCCCTAGTGAAAAGGCATTCAATCGCCGCGAGGATTACAGGTATGTGCCACTGTATCTGCTTTATATAGTTCTGGGATTAAACCCAAGGCTTCACGCATGTGAGGCAAACACTGTCAACTAAGCCACACCCTCAGCCTCATATCTATATTTCTTAAATTTTCAAAAGCAGCTATTGGACTGGTCAATAAATGGGCAAACTGGTTAAGTCGGCTGTGCCCAGTCAGACCTGAGTTGGCAGCTGATGTCTGACCCTGGCCATCTGGATGGTAAGCTGTACACCATCCAGGGAGATCATTAGAAGGATCCTAGGTGTCAAGTATCATGCGCCAATCTGTCATGAAAAAAAAAATCTAGAAAGACAAGTAAATTCAAGGAATTAAAATGTAGGCGTGGGGCTAGGGATGTAACATGGTTGGCAGGGTGCTCGCCCAGCATGCATGAAGTGCTGAGTTCCAGTCCCAATCTCACATAAACTGAGCATGATGAGGCATGCCTGGAACCCTGCATCCTGGAAGTGGAGGCAGGAGGATCAGGAGTTAAGGTCCAATCTCTGATACAAAGTGGCTAAAAGCAGTCAGACTGGAACACATGAGATCCTGCCTCAAATAAGCGGGAGGGGTAAGGGAAAACTATATATATATATATATATATATATATATATATATATATATATATGTGTGTGTGTGTGTGTGTGTGTGTGTGTGTGTGTGTGTGTGTGTGTGTGTGTATATGTATGTATATATATGTATGTATGTATGTATATATATGTATATATATGTGTATGTGTGTATCAGGATTAAAAATGCAACAGCTCATATTTAAAGGTGATGTGGGACGTTTTAAGTTTCCTTTTGAAGTACCAGGGAAATCACCTGAAGCAAGTTAGAGGATTTGGTTGGAGGAGGTCAGGTCTCCAGCCAGTTTCGAAGATGAACCCCATCCTGAGAACCTGAAAGCAGTACTCACAAATACAGGGAAATACCTCTCTCAGGTTCCACCTGCCCCTCAGCTCCTCAGGTAGCTTACAGGCACTGCTTTGAAGGATGTGGCCAACCACCTCCTTCTCCAGCAAAGGATGAGTAACGAAGGAATTTAGGGGCTGGAAAGATGGCTCAGTGGTTAAGAGCACTGACTGCTCTTCCAGAGGTCCTGTGTTCAATTCCCAGCAACCACATGGTGGCTCTCAACCATCTGTAATGAGATCTGGTGCCCAACGTTTGTGCTACGAATTCTTGAAAAAGCTACTTGGCTAGGGCCTTGCGGGCCCCAGCTCAGCGCCGGTTGTGGTGGCGCACGCAAGTAGGATTTACTGAAGGGGTCAGAGGCAGGAGGATCCTGAGTTTGAGGCCGGCCTAGGAGGCTTGGGAGAAGCTTCGGCCCGGACTGAGCCACAAACAGTGGTGGGACCATGGAAGCAGTGGCTACTGCTCCACGTTGCCAGCTTCTTCTCATCTTGTTGGTGACTATGGTGATGTTGCTACCTGGGACAAAGGGTTTACTGCTGCTTGTTCAGAGAAGAATTGCCAGGACCATCGTGTTACAAGAAAGCATCAGCAAAGGTCAGTTTGGAAAAGTTTGGCAAGACAAATGGTGGGGAGAAATTGCTGTGAAGATATTCTCTTCTAGGGAAGAACATTCGTGGTTCCAAGAGACAGACATTTATCAGACTGTGATTACTCCAAACCACAGAGGAGGCACAAAAAAAAAAAAAAAAAGTCTGCAGGGAACCATGACCACACCTAGCAGTGACTTTGAAATCTTCAAAAAGACGACAGGACTCCACAATGATGATTCCACATGGACTATGGTAAAGCCATTAGGCTGGTTAACACCACGGGAAGATCTGCTTTGGACTACAAACTGGTCAGGACAATTTCGAGATGACTAGCTGAGATGATCCAGCCTGACAGACTACTTGAGCAAGGACTTGTAACAAGCCCTGAACTTTCCTACTATCAGTGACTGGACAAATGATACAGGACTTGACAAGTAACTCAAAAATTTTCTTTTCAAGATTCCCTAAAGATATCTTCACCCCTAGAAAGCAAAAAGAAAAAGAGAATATAGGTATTAGATAGATCATTGAATCTACTCTGAGAAAAAAGATAAAGAAATAATAGGATAAATAGGTAGATCACTGAATCTACACTGAAGAAAAAGGGGAAGATATAAAATGACAAAAGGTAGACTACTGAATCTATTATGAAAAAAAAGAGAATATGGATATGATAAGATAAAAAGGGAGATTATGGAATCTACTTTTAAAAAGGAACTACTTGTTTTAAATAAGATAAGTAATGAAAATTTTTTGTCTGAATTTGTCAAATGTTACTGGACTGGACATTGTTATATATAATGGAATTTTTTATCTGAATCTGTCAAATGTTAATGGGCTAGACATCATTAATGTAATTTTTGACTGTATATATTGTATATACTTATTAGATAGTTTTTCTTGTATTAGTTACAAGCTTTTTTTAATTTTAGACAAAAAGAGAAGAAATGTGGTGGTATTGTGTTCCCCCAAATATTGTGTATCCTAATAAACTTATCTGGGGTTAGAGAACAGAAAAGCCACAATATTAAACATAGAGGTTAGGCAGTGGTAGTACACGCCTTTAATCCTAGCATTCCAGAGACAGAAATCCCTCTGGATCTCTGTGAGTTCAAGGGCGCATTGGAAACAGCCAGGCATGGTGACTCATGCCTTTAATCCCAGAAAGCAGCCTTTAATCCCAGGGTGTGGTGGTAGAAAGCAGAAAGGTTTATAAGGCGTTGAGGACCAGAAACTAGAAGCATTAGGCTTCTAGCAGCAGTTCAGCTGAGAGCCATTAGAATGAGGACACAGAAGCATCCAGTCTGAGGAAACAGGACCAGCTGAGGAATTGGCAAGGTGAGATAGCTGTGGCTTGTTCTGGTTCTCTGATCTACCAGCATTGACCCCAATAACTGGCCTCGGGTTTGATTTTATTAATAAGAACTTTTAAGACTCATGCTACATCTTGACCCCATGTTCCCAAGCATCCCTGCCATCAAGGGAATTCTCCACCACATTGGGACAGCACCCCCATTCTCTCCACATCTATGTACCATAACAGCAAAGGCTTCTGTGTCATAGTTCAGAGTAAGTACTTCATACAAGAAAAGCAAATATCTATGAAACATCCAAGTGAGGAGTCTCAGGTACTTAATCCCAGGTCTCTTTACTCATCCTCTGAGAGATGGCAAAGGCTAGCTCCAGCTCCTCCACTCTCACTCCCCGGCTTCCTGAAGGTAGAGGCTGCCTCCATCAACAGAGATCACACACACCATATCACCTTTCCAGTTTCTCTCAAAATAAAGTGGCCAGGAATTCCCCATTTGGCCAATGAAGTTGAAGAAAAAGACATCTAAGAGTCTAGGGAGATGGCTCAGGCGGCCAAGTGCTTGTCAGGACCTGAGTTTGATCCCTAGAACCCATGTGGAAAGTCCATAGTGAGTGCTGTAATTTTGTGCTAGACATAGCCTCCCTGTGGCTTGGTGGCCAGCCTACCCCACTTGGTGAATTCCAGGCCAGTAAGAGACCCTGTCTCAAAAATAAGGTAGATAGCAATCATGGGGAATGATATCTGAAGTCGTCTACACACACATGCATGTGTGTGTGTGTGTGTGTGTGTGTGTGTGTGTACATGCATGCACAATTAACAACAGATGTACAATAATCCCTCAACAACAGCCAAAAAGTTGTAGTTATATTTTTTGGTCTCTTAGCAACGTGAATGCTAATATATTTATGCAGATGAAGATGTTGACTAGATAAAGAGGGAGAACAGATGTTTTCATTAGTTTCCAGTTTGAAGATGAAACTATGAAATAAAAGGAAGAGTCCTCAGAAACCAAATCTGATTGTTTTCTAAGATAAGTTTCTAGATGAATTAGAATCATTGCTCTCTCTAATCCCAGGTTATTAACTGTCACAAACCGCACACAGGGTGTGTAATTATGAATTCCCCAGAAAAAAACTGGGAAACTGAAAATGTCTATATCCAAGCCTTACCCCTAGAAACAAGGCACAAACAATTTGGGGGTAGAAAAATCAGTTATTTGGCTTGTCAGTATGTGTGTGTGTGTGTGTGTGTGTGTGTGTGTGTGTGTGTATGAGTATCAACTTCAGCTATGATTTTGTAACTGATCTGGGGCCCAGGACTGACACTCTGATGCTGTCTGACCTTTATGTGTGGTCTATGGTGTGTGTGCATCTGTACTTACACACACATGTATACACACACACACACACACACACACACACACACACATACACACACACTGGACCACCTTCTTTTTTCTTTTTCCTCAGTGGCTGGTGCTGGTCTGGTTGTATAGATCTGTAATTCTAGCTCTTGGGAAGTGGGCAATAAAGAATCAGGAGTTCAAGGTACCCCTCAGCCACATACCTAGAATCCAAGACCACCCTGGGATACATGAGAGCTTGTCTCAAAACATTAAATACATAAATACATCTAAATGAAAGAAAATGTAAAAACTGTTCCTTGTCTCCATAGTGGCACAGACAGAAATCAGCGCACAATATAGATAGAGTGAGTTAAGGAGCCAAGCCATTGATCCTGCCGTGTTACTTTTCATGTTTATGGAATGGAGAGAAGTTCCTTCACACAATGAAGGCGCTCTTGGGGGAGGGGCTTAGCGCTTAACTTATTGGCAGGCTTGTGAGGGGAGGGGCTTAGCTCTTATTGGCTGGCTTGTGGGGGTGTGGTGGGGAAGGGTGGTTTCTAGTTTTTCCTGGTCCGTCACTCTGAAATATCATTTTCCAGCACATTTTATTCCCACGGTACAGTCTCTGCTCCTTGACTGCTACTAATAAACCTTCATGTGTGTATTTCACAGTGTGTGAAATGTCCCAGCAGGTCCACAGGGGTTAAGTAAAGCATGGCAGTGAAACCGTGGCTGCTGCAGACAGGGAAGTGACCAGCCACTGGAGCCGCTCCAGTGACCTGGGCTCTCGCGACCACCGTGATCGGTGACCTTCTTTGCCAACTGCATTGGTTGTAATTGGGCATTTTCCTGCTGCAGAACGAGCTATACTCTACCTGCGGCGGCGGTGGGTGGGTAATGTGGAGATGTGAGTGTTAGAGCCACTGGGCAGATGCAACTTCCTGGACAGTGCCAGGGAATCAAAGGTGAGAGAGAGGGGCCTAGCCCGCTGGTGTGAGCTAGTGTAGACATGAATAGAGTGCTGTGGCAAAGGGAGATGAGAAAGGGGATCAGGAGGGGTGATTATTGTGGAGGGCAAGAATTGCTGGGGAAGGTAGACACCGAGCCCCGGCTGCAGCATCACAAACCGTAACTCAATTACTTATCAGTGGTGTGTGCCCGCTGGCAGGTTCCTCAGTTTGTCCGAGACCCAGTCCCACCATGTATAAAATGGGGTTAGTTGGGGCTGCAAGACCTCTCAGTGGGTAAAACGCTTGCTGGGCAAGCAGGAGAGGCCGAGTTCAGGCCTCAGAATCCGTGTGAAAAAGCTGGGCGCGGTGATGTGCACCTGCAACGTCAGTGCTATGGAGGCAGAGACAAGAGGATATCGGGGCTCACTGGCCAGCTAGCCTACCCTACTTGGTGAGTTCCAGGCCTGGGAGAGACCTGCTTCACAACAAACAAGGCACCTAAGAACACCTGAAATTCACCTCTGACCTACACATAGACACACACACACACACACACACACACACACACACACACACACACACACACGTGTACATACACGTGAGAGTGTGCGCACCTACACACGGTAAAAAAAAAAAAAAAAAAAAAAAAAAAAAAAAAAAAAAAAAAAAGGTTTGGTGAGGTGACTCAGTGAGTAAAGACACTCGCTGTCAAGGCTGATGACCTGAGTTCTGTCCCAGGGACCCAGAGGGTAGAAGGAGAGAACCAACTCCTACATGTTGTCCTTAGATCTCCACACTTGAGCAGTAGCACACAGGTACACTCACAATAACAAATAAGTGTAATAAAAATAAAACAACACAAAGTAGAGCTAGTTACGCCTTCCTCCAGGGGTCCATAGGAAATCTCATGAACTATTCTCTGAGTGATTTCATGTATAGCAGAATTAACTCCACACTCCCCAGCCCACCCAAGATCCTCACCTTCCACCTGGCCAGAGACAGGGTCTCATCACTGATGCCTGTGGGGAGTGAGGTGAGCTGGCTGGCAAGCTCCTGGGGATCCTCCTGCTTCTGCCTCCTGTCTCTGTGGGAGTGCTAGGATTGCAGAGACATGTCCCAGATTCACACGAGTCCTGAGAACCTGAGCACATGTTCTTGCGTCTATGTAGCAAGAGCTTTATCCAGTGGGCCATCCTGCTGAGGAAGGCCTCATTTGAAGACAAGTGATGTTTGAGCACATGTGTTAAAGACACAGAGAGGCAGCCATGTGCCTCTGTAGGAGGAGAACGTTCTGGACAGATGGGTCAGTGCCAGTGTGTAAGCTCCAGGACCTGGGCTGAGGCTAGAGCTTGTTCAGTGATGAATGACACTGCCAGCCACTAACCCTGGCTAGAAGTTCCAGGATGCGTTCTCCTGGTCAGGTTTCTCATAGAACCCCAAACCACCCAAGTGAAAAACTCCACATTTACGCCAAAGACAAACAGAAGAGGGATTCTTCCTTTTATCCAGGGCCTCACAAAAGGAGTCTTTTATTCGAGGGAAACTCCCTGGCACACAGAAAACGGTTTGGGGTTTAAAGTTGTGATTCTTGCTATTTTTTCTTAATCCACTGCCTACACAAAGCAAGGAAGCCCTGAAGTACTGGTGTGTTTAGTCAGCTCCAGACATACTTCCCTCGGCCCTCAAAGGAAGCGGTCCTGCTGAGACAGGAGCATGACCCTCTGGGATGGCTAGTGCTGACTGGACTTGATTGCATGTTATAGGCTGCCCCTCTTGAGAGGCACCAGGACCAGCTACTTTATGTGACTTGCTTGAGCCCTGAGAGAGCCACAGTGACCCCTCCTAGTCACCCCAGCCCTTGGGGCTCCACTCAGAGCTGTGCTTTTGTGTCATTGTTTTTTATTAGCATTTATTGTTTTACAGTCAAGGAGAATACCCTCTTTGTAAGATTCAGAAAACACACAAGAGAACAAAGAACTATGTTTAAAATCCCCATACCCCTCCCACCTGGAGAAAAGCACTCACGGGCAGCCATTCCGGCCTGCTGCTTGCTAGTCAAGTTGCAGGGATTTAGACTGTCAGTCATTTTTTGTGTCCAAAGCTCCTCTGGGTGCTGGGGAGATGGTTCAGTCTGCAAGGTGCCGGCCACACAGGCATGAGACCTTGAGTCTGGTCCCCAGCATTTACATTAAAAGCCACACGTAGTGGTGCATGCTTATGCTTCTAGGGCTAAGGAGGAAGAGACAGGTAGATTCTTGAGATTTTCTGAACAAACAGACAGCCCAGCCAAATCAGAGCATGTCCGGTTAAAAGTGAGCAAACAGGCTGGAGAGATGCCTCAGTTGGTTAAAAGCACGTGTTGCTCTTGCAGAGGACTGGGATTGGATTCCCAGCACCCATGTGGCAGCTCACAACCATCTGTAACTTCAGTGCTAGGGGAGCAATACCTCCTTCTACCTGTCTTAAACACCAGGCACAAATGTGGTGCTCATATGTACAGGCAAAACACCCATACATGTAAAATAATAAAATAAATCAATCTAAAAAATACTCAGTTTTTGGTGTGTTTTTTTTTAATGAGACACCCTGACTCAAAATCTAAGGTGGCCAATGCCTTAGGAATGACAGCCAAGGTTGTCTACTAGCCTACACACACACACACACACACACACACATTATCCAAAAATTACTTATTCCACAAATGAACATTTCAGAATTTTCTAGCAGCTCATACAAATTTAGAGATATGAGATAAGAGACAGAAATGCCTGTTGATTAAAATCAAGTAAACCAGAGAAAAATACAATCATTTTTTTGTAGCTGGCTTCCCCACCCAACTCTTCTCACAGCCCATACTTTTTGTGTATTCAGGTGCATGTAGGTACATGTGTGTTTGTGTGCATGCAGGTGCATGTGTGTTTGAGTGCACATAGTTAAATGTGTATGCATGTGCGAGCATGTAGTTCCATGTGTGTGAATGTGCATATAGGTATATGTGTGTTCATGTACATGTAGGTACATGAGTGTGCATGTGATTGCATGTAGGTACATGTATATGCCTGTGCCTTATACATTATTTTTCACCTGGGAGTTCCCTTTCTCCCCCCCCCCTTCTCCCTCATCTTCTTTGGCAATCATCTGGGATGCCCAAGGGTTTCCCCTTCCAGATCCCTGAGGACCGGAGAACTACGACTGTTGAGATGCGGCTGCCGCTGAACAAAGTCCTTCACACTGAGCTATCTACAGCCTCCTAGAGATCCCCACTTCAACAATCTGCAAACGGTATGGAGGCCTGTGCACTGCTCCAACAACAGCCAGATTGGCTGCCAGCTGGACTGCATCAGCCTGCAGGTTAATCGACTCACATGACCGAGACAGAGCGCCAACTGTACCCCATTACACTGAACTGCTTACGGTCCGACTCTATTGTGCTTCCTAACCATTCTCATATTCCTCTGAAGCTTCCAAGAGACGAGAAAAGGATCCAGACTTAAAGAAGAGGAGCAGCTTCCCATTAGCCACTCATCAAGCAGGCTGCCTTTCTTCCCCATCCTCCGCTCCCTCCCTCCCCGAGGCAGACACAGCCATCGGCTACTCCTGTGGCCTTGAAGGCATCCACAGATGAATTGTCTTTTTTGCCATCTGACAGATCCGCATCCTTTAATTTCTGGTTTCTGTTTGTACAAATGTTGGCTCCTGGTTTCTGAAAAGATTTGGCTAAGGTTTTTGTTTGTTTTCTTCTTTATTTCAAGCACATTTCAAGTCTCTGAAGTCTCCTGAAATAATTACCAGCCCGCTGATTCTAATACGCAGTTCGTCATATTCTAACATTGACTGCCCAAGTGCAAATCTATATTCCCTTCAGACTTAAGAGCAAATTTCCCCCGAGTAATGCCTGCCCCGCTATTTTATTCTAGGTAATATTGATCTCTCCGCTCTCCTCCAAAGCCCCTTGCGGTGTGCCAATAATTTTGTTATAGGAACCTTTTATTAATGAACTCCTGCAGTTTAATTTGGTTTAGGTAACTTTGAAAAGAAAAGGACAGAGTAAAAAGAGCAACAGTTGACACAATGTTATTTGCTCCAAAAGTTAGGCCACCTGTGAAGTGGTTTGTGGGAGTCGGGGTGACAGCGTGAGGAGGAGGTGCTGTTATAAACAAAACTTCTACCAGCTGCCACACTGCTCTGAGTCACCCGGAACAAGAGGATGTCCCGCTAAGCTGAAGATTTTGATTATGCCCAGAGCTGGGTGGTACCAAGCCCAGAAGTGACTGGCACATCGAGACCTAAGCCAACCAGACACCTCTTAGCTGGCTGTCCCCGCGATGCTGAAATACCCAAACTGAGAAAGCCCAAGATGCATAGGGAGAGACTATGGGCTGACATGTCAGACATATCTGACGTGAGAAGGAAGGTGTTTTATCCCAAGATCAGCCTCTACACAAAGCGATTAAATCAGACTCAGAGAGAGGAGCTGCTTTTCCCAGGCTGACCTGGGTCTGTGAGAGGCCGTTAGCGGTTCTTCAGGGTGAAGCTAATCAAAGCGAAAGTCATGGCAGGAAAGATCTTACCCACAATCCCGGAGACCTGACCACAGGTGAGGCTGCCACTGAAACTCCCCGAGTCGAGGTCAGCAACTAGACCCAGAGCAGAAGCCTTGCAGAGGCCTCACACCTGCCCCAGACCTGGGCTTTCCAGCCTCGGTGGTACCGCCTTTGTGGCCACAGATGCAGGTTACATCACAGTCTAGAAAGGCTTCGGTTAGGCAGAAGTGATCGCACACTGAGCAGAACCATCTTCAAGTCTGCTTTTGTCCTGACACTGTAGATCTAACGTGGCTAGCTCTAAGATTAAATAAAGAACATAAGATAGTTGAATCCACCGTATGCTCTCCCTAACACATCTACCCAGTTAGCCTGTGGTCATACTAGAAACTGAAGAACATTTAATATTAAGATTGTTAAAGACAGTCGCTCATATGAATGACTAGATATTTGAATAGGTGAGAAGATGGTTATTTGGATGAATGAGATAGATGGATGGTTAGTTGATGGTTGGCTAGGTGGGCAGATGGTTGAATAGGTAGGTAGGTGGGTGGATGGATGATGTCTGTATAAAAGGTGGGTAGAAGGATGGATGGTATAGATAAAATGGATGGATGGGTGGATAGATTAGATAGATGGGTAGGTGGATATATATGTATTGATGGGTATATGGATGAATGGTCAATATGGCATATAAGGAGATAAAGGGATAGATAGGTAGATAAAGGGATGAAAAATGGAAGGCTGAAGAGGAATCAGACATAAATTTCAGAAAAATGTAGAATAAGAAATGAAAATATGGGGGCTGGAGGTGTTGCTCACAAGTAGCTGTTTGCCTTGAACGTGCAAGGACCCCAGCACTGGAAACATGGGAATGGGGGGAACAGGGCGCCCATTGTTATTGGAGAACGATGGAAACACGAAGAGAGCTGGGAACGGAAGATATCAGCAAAGAGAAGAAGGTTTGGAGAGAGGAGGGCAGACAGAACTATGGTGCTGGTGGGGAATGGCAGAAGGAAGAAAACCCCGGAAAAGGCAAAAGAACATTGCTTATCCTGGTGATTTTGGCCAAGTGTCTTTTATAGTCAGAGCCTTTGAGGCAGAGGCAGTCTTCCATCATCAAAGGACATCATTTCGTGTAGCCATTTGTTCAACCCCTCCACTAATTCCTTCCCTTCACCAGCACATAGAATGTGTGGAAATGAAATCTGAAAGTTGTTTTCTGGTTATACGTGTTTAGTATTGTACCCATGAACAGACTTACAGGGACCTCGGTTTCTTCAAGGGTTGTATGGGGTGAAAGCCTTTACCCCCAACACCTGGAAGGTCTACAGTCTCTGGACTTATAAATAGCCATTGATTCTGCTGGCACATAGGGCTTGTCTTTTCCTGCCCCTCCTTTGAGTCTTTCACTGACCCCATTAATGCTCTACTAAAGATCAGGAAGAGGAAACATATTTCAGACCTCCTACCATTGTACTGCTTGTTGACAGTGGAAAATTTAGTAAAAAGGTTAAAGGGCTAGCTACAATGGTATCGAGGGTCAAGTGTGGACTTCCTTTTTTGAACAGGGTCCATCAAGGAGCTGGGCATATAGCTCACTTGACAGAGTACTTGTCTGGCATGTACAGAGCCCTAGATTCCATCCCCATCACTGCATAAAACAAGGCAGAGTGCTGTACTATGTACTAAGGAAGTGTAAACAGGAGGACCTTAAGGTCAACATTATCTTTGGTTACATAGCAAGTCTGAGACAACCTGGGCTATATAAGACCCTGTGTAAAAAAAGAAGAAGAAGAAGAAGAAGAAGAAGAAGAAGAAGAAGAAGAAGAAGAAGAAGAAGAAGAAGAAGAAGCAGCCAAGCGTTGTTGAGCATCACTATCCTGAGACTAGGAAAGGCCTATGCAACCCTGCTTTCACCAATCCTGCGTGTAATGTGCACGATCTGGACCACACCATTGAGCTAATCCCTTCCTCCAGCTGTTTCCAATGCATTACATCCACGTCATCTACATCAGTATCCCTGTGCTGTTTGTTGTGCTGGTTAGTCTGAACTGTTAGCTTGGAAAGATGGTTCCAATGAGGAATTGTCTAGACCAGACTGGCATGCCTGTGGGAATGTCTATAGGGAGGGTCGATTGTCTTGGTTGTTAATTGATATAAGAGGGTCCTGCCTACTGTGGGCAGCACCATTCCCTACTTTGGGGGTGTATACGAGCTGGTGAGGGCTAGTGGAGTACTAAACAAGTAGGCAAAATGTGTACATTTATTTCTCTCTGCTCTTGACTGTGGATGTGATGTGGCTAGCTTCTTGAGTTCCTGCCAAGGTTTCCCTGAAATGGTGGACTGTAGCCTAGAGTTTCATCACCCTCTACCAGCGATCACAGAAATCGGAGTCTACAGAAGAAACTTGCCGGGCGGTGGTGGCGCACGCCTTTAATCCCAGCACTCGGGAGGCAGAGCCAGGCGGATCTCTGTGAGTTCGAGGCCAGCCTGGGCTACCAAGTGAGTTCCAGGAAAGGCGCAAAGCTACACATAGAAACCCTGTCTTAAAAAAAAAAAAATACAGAAGAAACTTTGGGACACTCCCCCCTTTTGTTCTAGAGATCACAAGACTAAAATGGTGACTGGCTGTGTTATAAATTAGCCATGTTTGCTTTTTTCCTACCACGCCACACTGCACTGTTAGGTAGGGGATCAACAAGCCTTGCTGGAGGGCTTGTAGGTAGCCCCAGAAATGGTAGAACCCCTAGTACCAAGTTAAGAAAGGTGGAAACACTAAATGGAACCCAGAGTCGTATTCAGAATGAAGAACTTAAATTCCAGTTTAGCTATAGCTGCATGAAGCTATGGTTCCCCCAATCATGTTCTGTGTCGGGGAGGGTAAATGTGTATGTGCAGGTGGACATATGCATGTGTGCAAATATGAATGCATGTGTGTGTGCACATGTATGTAAAAGCTAGAAGTCAAACTCATGGCATCCAATTTGTTTTTTGAAAGATGATCTCTCACTGGAATGTAGGGCTAACCATTTAAGCTAGGTTGGCTGGCCATCAGCCCCTATTGACCCTCCTGGCTCTGCCTCTCCAGTGAGACCGAGTTACAAGTGCACACCACTACACACAGCCTTTTTACATGGCTTCTGTTCTGTGGAACAAAGCTGGATCCTCAGGCTTGAGTGGTAAGCACCCTCCCCACCAAGCTACCTCCCCAGCTCACCCACTAATTACATTTCTAATAAACAGGGTCAGGACAGATTCACGGTTGGATGTCATCCCTGTAAATGGACCACCGTGGGGAAGATTCTTCTAGGAAGACCTGTTACCAGGATTCCATCCTCTGGGAATAAAGTCTGGGGCACTGACCCTGATTCCCAGCTCTAACAGCCCTGCGAGAGTTAACCCCCACAAGGAAAAGGCACCTTCTCCCCAGGCAGGTCAGACAGCGTATAGTTTGCCTTTCCCACGCTGTTTTCTTGCCTGTGAGTGGCAAACGTGATGTCTGTGTTCCTCCCCCAGCATGGTCCTTTCTGTTGAGGTCCCTCTGCCCCACTTTGTCTCCTTGGGTACAATTTGTGGCTGGAGAAGGAAATGTGAGAGAGAGAGAGAGAGAGAGAGAGAGAGAGAGAGAGAGAGAGAGAGCGCCACTGTGTCGGCACTGTTGGTCCTCCAGTCTCCGGATCCAAACAAATGCCATGCTTGATGAAAAGATGAAAGCTGGGTCTCTGAGCGTGGGAGACAAGCCAAACTAACCCAAACACTAAACCAGCACACAGGCTGGCTTGTCTCATCTGAGTTATCATACCTCTAGTTAGAGATCTGGAGAACTGGGCTTATCCAGGCTTGCCTAAGAAGTCCACTTTAAGAGCATCAAGAAACCCCACTGATAGGTAAGGGATGCCCGTGTAGCAACTAAAGCTCAAGGCTTTTTTTTTTTTTTTCAGCAAGAAAAATAGTAAAACCCAGCAAAGATCTCTGCCACATTTGTTTAACAGCCACACCAGAGAGTGACAATCCTAACAGCCAGCTGTGTTTGATCTGAAGGTGCCAGGCTGACAGAATGGCACCCTGGACTGTCTCCATTTCCTTTAGACATTGCTTCTCCTCCTAAACAACCCAGAGTAGTCCAATCACAGGGTTTCGTCTTCAGATGCCTCAACACTTAGGTTTTTTTTAAAACAGTAGTAAGAAAAAGTAGAAATGACTCAAGAATAAATCAATAAAACGTGACATAAACATGTTGAAGTGTTATCATAAAAAATGGGACATTTTGACATATATTTCCATATGGAGGAAACTTGGAAAATTACAAACTAGTATTAAACAATACAAACCCGGACTGGGGAGATAGCTCATTTTGGCAAATGCTTGCCTAGCAACACAAGGGCCCGAATTACAAAAGAAACCATGTTTATATATATATATCTCCAGGCTTCGTGACTCCCCCTTGTGATGCCAGCACTGGGGGCGGGGGAGGGGACAGAGACAGATGGATCCCTGGAGCTGGCTGGCCACCAGATTGGCCTGCTTGACAAGTTCCAGACCAGTGGGAGAGGTCTCGGCTTCGAGAAAAGGTGCACGGTTCCAGAGGGATGACATTTGAGGTTGCACTCTGACCTACACACACACACACACACACACACACACACACACACACACACACAAACACATGCGCGCACACTCACACACACACAAATGTTTTTAAACTTTTTTAAAATACAGACACCAGGCGAGTGAGTGTGCAAGCATGAAAACCTGAGTTTAATCTCAGAATCCTGCAGTGGAACAAGAGAACCAATTCTCAAAAGTTGTCCTCTGACCTACACAAACAGGCCATGGCATGTACCCATCCACAGTGACATACATACTCCCCCTCCTTCTCTCCCTCCCTCCCTCCCTCTCTTCCTCACCCCCTTACCCTCTCTCTCAGAAAAATAAAAGACAGAAAAGGTCATATTAGAGCATTTTCACAATGTATCCCAATATGTAAGTCCACAGAGAAAGAAGGTGGTTTTCAAGGCTGTGGGGAGACAAGAATTCCTTCATATTGGATAGAGACTTTATCTGGGGGTGATGAGAACATTCTGGATGCAGATGGAAGTCACACATTGCTGGTATACTAAATGCCACTGAATCGTATGCTTTCATTTTGTGTACATGGACTTACATGATTTTCAAACAAACATAAAGTAGGGCTAGAGAGATGGCTCAGCGGTTAAGAGCACATACTGTTGTTACAGAGGAATAGAGTTCAGATCCCAGCACCCAGTGGCTCATAACCACTTATAACTTCAACTCCAGGGGACCTTACACCCTCTTTTGGTCTCCACAGGTACTGCACTCATGTGCACATAACTTCACACACACACACACACACACACACACACACACACACACACACACATTAAAACAAGATGGGTTAAAATGTAAAAGCGTGATACAGCAGTACCCTTTACCTTATAGTGTTGCATACGTAAATTTGGAAATAATGCTAGTGTGATAGTTTTATTGCTGTACATGTTTACTGTAAATTTTAAATGTATATGGGATAGAAAAGACATTATCTATTTGTCTATCTGTATATATGTTCCTGAAATGTTACAAGGTAAAAGTAACAGAAACCGGGCTGGCAAATGATTTATCAGGTGAAGGTCCTTGCTACCAAGCCTAATAACCCGAGTTTGAGCCCCAGAAACCACACAGTAGAAGGGGAGTACCAACTCCCACAAGTTGTCCTCTGACCTGTAATGTAGGTCATGGCACATATGTGAGCATGTGCACACACATACACACACACACACACACACACACACACACACACACACACACACAGGCATATACATATCCATAAATAAAAGTACAAAAAAAAACTTTTGAGTAACAGAAATTTAAAGTGTTGTCAAAGAAATAATGGATGCCTAAGGCAACAGATATATGCCAATTACCCTATGAATATTGTACATTATACAAATGTAGTATAATGCATATTGTGCCCCATAAAAACGTATAATTATTCCATGTCAATTAAAAATAGAAACAGAGGGGCTGGGGGAATGACTTAGTGGGTAGCAGTGTCCAATGTGTGGATCTGAGTTTGAATCCTCAGAACCCCACGAAGGCTGGATGCTCAGCACATGTCTGTAATCTCAGGGCTCCTATGGCCAGGCGGCAGATAGCAGCAGGGTGTCCCCGAAGCTCTTAGGCCAAGGAGCCTGCAGCACACAGCTGCTAACAGGAGACTGCTTCAAAGAAGATGGAAGGCAACAGTCAACACCTCAGACCATCTTCCGACCACCATAGGAGCAGTTGGGCACAGGCGTGCGCGCGCGTGCGTGCGCGCGCGCGCATGTACACACACACACACACACACACACACACACACACACACACACCACACCACACCATTCACCCACAACAAGTAAAATTTTTAAAAAATACATCTAGAAGCAGGACCAAAACTACACAAAAATAAAGCGAAGCTTTGAGTCGAAAGCTGCTTCGTTCCCCACTGAGGAGCTGGGCTGCCAAAGCACACTCAGAACAACTTGTGAAAATTCCCAGAGTCACACTCTAAGAAAAATGAGGCCAGACAAGCTTCTGCAAATGCCTGGCCCGAAACCTCAGATCGTCCAGGGTGGCTAGGTAGTTTGTCTGGGTGGTTTCAACTCTTGACCCAGAATTGAAACTATCCTGAAAAGACGTGTCTGAGCGGTGAGGTCTTTGAGTCACTCCTTCCTCCCAGGGAGTCTTTCTCAGGCACCGGCAGGTCAAGTCTGGTTTGTGGGCCAGCCTCAGCCTAAAGACCTACTTTGCAAGACTTGGAAGAGCCGCACGCTTGTGCCTGTCCTGGAGACAGGCACCCTGGTGGAACTTGGCGCTGAGATGGAGAGCAGGTTGCCAGAGAGGAGAGAAGACTGTGGGCCGAGCCATGCCATGAGATCTTGCTTAACCTGCTTCTGAGCCTTAAGAACTAATGTTCTAACCAGTTCCACCTTCCCGAACGCAATCAATTGGGTATTAGAGTCCTGGTGGCCCACTCGCTGGTCCCTGTCCTTTGGTCCTCCCAGGCTCTTCCTGGCTGTGAAGCCCTGTGTAATCCTCCCCACCATTCTTAAGTTCCTGCCTAAAGAGGAAGGAGTGTGCAGCTATCTAGCTGAAGATCACTACCTCCTAGTCACCCTGTACCTCCACTTCTGTAGCTCCGAGGAAAACCTGAGGGAATCAGCTCTTTCCTTCTACCGTGTGGGTCCCTGGAATCGAACTTGGGTCATCAGGCTTGGCAGCAAGCACCTTTACCTGCCAAGCCGTCTCACCACCCAGACCTGCACCTTTGATAGAACCAATGTCTTTCCCACTCATCCTATGGGCTGTGGCAGCTCAGGACCATGCAATGTCTATCCCCTAAAGCTAGGAATTCAAGCTTTGTCACAGAAAGGATGTTTTAGCTCCATCTCTCCAATTTACCCACTGGATTTTACTGCCTCCTACCGAGAGCAAGACCTGGGAGCCATAACATAGTGTCTCGCTCCCTGTGTCTGGGACATAGCCAACCCAGAAAAGTCACTGTTGAAAAACTAGATAAGTGACATGCAACAATTGAGTTCACTTGAAGCAGTGGAAAAGGCATCTAGGACACAAAGTAAGAAGATGCCTGAGAAAGACGCTGTGGCAGGTGCCAGACACTAGACGCCACTTTGTGTCACAGACTTTGGGAGACCAGATGTGAGAGAAAAACTCAGGGAAGGCTGAGACTGGTGGAACCAGGGAAGGTAGAAGGGGTCAGGGAACAGGATGAAGACGGGTCACACAGAACAGAAGGGCTGATGTAATTCCTAGGGATGGCTTATTCATCATTCAAGTCTGGATTTTCCTTTCCCTAAGTCTTAGGGGAAGTTGGTGCTACCTGCATTGTTAGGATCAAAGCCTGGGCCCCGGCAGCTCCAACAAACTATGTTCAGCCATCCATTTTCATCCATGGCCTCCAGACACACACACACACACACACACACACACACACACACACACACAAAGCTAAGTAAGCAGGAATTCTACTGACGTCATAACTTTGTTCCGTGAGTTTTGCTTCAACACCTGGAAGTCTTCCAGAGCCAGCTCTGATCCTCTGCTAGGTGGGTTGGTTCCCTGTAGCATGGACAAACTCAAGCACCTTAGGGATGTCCCAGAAAGAATTCTCAAATTCACAGAATTTGCACATTAGAAATTACTCCTGTTCTTAGGATGCAGTTCAGTTAGTAGACTGCGTGACCAGCACACATGATGTCCTGGGTTCCATCCTCAGCACCACCTCAGCAGTACAGTTCTGCATGCCTATCACCCCAGAACTCTGAAGGTGGAGACAGGAAGATCGGGAGTCCAGGGTCATCCTCATCTATGTAGCACTGAAGGGTGGCCTAAGATTAATGAGAACTTGGCTCATAAAAGAAAATATACGTACATTCCCAAGACCTTAAACAAGTAGAAATGTGGCTTTTTTCCCCCTCCCTCATTGCCATGGATCTTAATGCTTTTGGAAGAATGGAAAAGGTTTCCAGAAAAAAAGCGAGCAAGTGCATTCAGCTACAGCAGAGAGAGGAGAAGGTTTTGAACCAATGTCCTGCAGTGCAAACAAAGACTGAACTAACAACTTCAAAAGGAATTTCTACCGATACAAACAAGACCATGCCCCATCCCAGCTGAATCAAGTGAATTTCTTGAGATGCCCAACACATCACACCGTCTTCTGCAAATGCCAGAAATACCTGAGTTTCCCCTGGGCTCTCTGCCTTAGGGGAAATCTAGAGCCCACTCATCTCTTTGCCTGCTTGAGAATAATTCTGAGCTCAGATTCTCCATATGATGTCCTGGGAACAGACTCAGAGAATCTCAAGCAAATCTCCGACATCCGTGACATGGAATGAACCACGGAATATCAAATATGACAAATGTGATCAGTGTCTTGCTCAGCCATCATTACAGAAGCTTCTTCATGCAGTAGATGGGAACACACACATACACACACACACACACACACACACACACACACACAACTGGACCAAGTGCAGAGAGTGGAATACTCAGCCCTAAAAGAGAGGTCTCCAGGGCTCAGGGAGCTCTGCAGAAGAGGCTGCAGAAAGACTGTAAGAGTCAATGGGCATGGAAGATACCAAGGAAACAAGGCCTTCTAGATATAGCAAGAACTGACACACATATGAACTCACAGATACTGTGGGAGCACGCACAGGGCCTGCACAGGTCCAAGTCAGATGGGCTCCCTACGCTGAGCTGAGAGAACAGGACACAAGCCCCCATCCCTAATCCAGAAGTATCTCCAACAGACAACTGCTCACAAAGGACAATACAGTCTCACTGGGTAGACAAACCACCCTTAAGGGAGGCCCCAGGTCCAGCAGTAGATGGCCAACACAAAATGAATTCAGTGATACTTGGGAGTTTTGTTTGTTTGTTTGTTCTGGGTTTTTTATTTTTGTTTTTGTGTTTCTCACAATGCTTTGTCTGGGATTTAAAAAAAAAACTTACAGATCTTTTGTTTATGTGTTAAGGGTTTTTTTTATTTTGTTTTTGTGGGTTTTCCGTGTGTGCAAATGTGTGTGTCTCAGCATCTGTATATGTTCCCTGTGCTTTTTCTTTGAATCTGTTTGCTTGCTTTATCATATTCTGCTTTGTTTTTATTTTATTATTACTATTTTTTAAGATGCCTGTTAATATTCTAATGAGAGAGAGAAAGAAAAGGTGTGGATTGGGTGGGTGGGGAAGTGGGGAGGATCTGAGAGGAGTTGGGGGAGGGGAAGTCATAGTCAGAATATGTTGTAAGGGGGAAATCATTTTTAATAAAAAGAGAAACCATGAAGTTTGAGGCCAGGGAGGTGGCTCACTGGTAAAGTGGTTGAGTTTGGCTCCCCAGCACCTCACAGAAGCTGGCTCTGGAAGCCTGGGTCTGCAGCTCTAGGAGGTAAAGGCAGGCCGATCCTGGGGCCTCGCTAGGTGGCCAGGCCAGCTAGTCAGTGAGCTCTGTGTTCAATGTGTCCCAAGAAATGACATGGACAGTGATTGAGGAAGACACTTGACATCAACCTTGCATGTATAAATATACACACACGTAAAATAAAAAATATTTTAGAAACAGGGTTCTGTATTCAAACTCTGAAGATCCTAATGTACTACAGTTGGAAGGTCGCCGAGTAATCTAAATGATCAACTAAAAAAAAGTAACAAAATGAGTTGTAATTTTAAAATCTGATACATAAAGTTAGATGTATGTGTGTGTGTTTGTGTGTGTGTGTTTAATGTGAAGTGTGGGTGTCTTGTACATACAGTTTGATGTGCACCGTGCGAGGATTTCTGGGAGGGGTGATAATTTGATACATAAGGTTCTTAAACATGTCAATTCGAGTTGCCTCCAATGTCAACATCCCTCTGACAACATCATATTTTAATTTATGCGTCTATTGACTTACCAAGGAAATGTCTCTGACTCGTCACTAAAATAGTGAAGCCGAGCCTGTTAACGTGTGCTGCCAGAAGTAACTTTGCAATCGTCTCATTAGAATTGGTACATAAGCCATCACTTGATCTTCCTGAGTACACTCACTGTGCTGTTGTCAATAAAGTCCAACCAGCTGGCCCAGAAAGTTTGGACACTGGATAACATTGATTAGAAATTCAAGACTCGGGGCGGCCACAGGATACTCCAGAGGAGTTCCGGTGAGGATCCAGTGATGACGGTGGACCAGAAACCAGAGGCCTTGAACTAGACTGGTGACTCATTGCAATAACATTTGCTAGTAAAGCTGACTGGACAAAAGGGTGTACTATGTGGGACACCAAGGCCCTCAATGCCATCAGGACAAATCAAGAGGTGTTGGAGAGGCGGGAAAGAGGAAGAAGCAACGGTTTGTTGTTTGTTTTGTTCTTATTTTTGTTTGCTTGCTTATTGTGCTTTGTTTTCCTTGGTGAGGGGCACCGCAGGGGTGAGGGGGACATGGGGGACTGGGAGGTGAGCAGAATTGGGGTGCAGGATGTGAAACTCCCAAAGACTCAATAAAGAAGTCAAATTTAAAAGAAGAAAAAAGAAATCCAAGTCTCTGCATTTTCTTCAGTGATGTAGCCGTGGTAAGTCGCCCATGGTCCTGCAAGTACCTCCTCACTAGTACTCCTGCGAGTACCTCCTCACTAATGCTCCTGCAAGTACCTCCTCACTAGTACTCCTGTAAGTACCTCCTCACTAGTAGTACTCCTGCAAGTACCTCCTCACTAGTACTCCTGTGAGTACCTCCTCACTAATATTCCTGCAAGTACCTCCTCACTAGTACTCCTGCAAGTACTTCCTCACTAGTACTCCTGTAAGTACCTCCTCACTAGTACTCCTGTAAGTACCTCCTCACTAATACTCCTGCAAGTACCTCCTCACTAGTACTCCTGCGAGTACCTCCTCACTAATACTCCTGCAAGTACCTCCTCACTAGTGCTCCTGTGAGTACCTCCTCACTAATATTCCTGCAAGTACCTCCTCACTAGTACTCCTGCAAGTACCTCCTCACTAATACTCCTGCAAGTACCTCCTCACTAGTATTCCTGCGAGTACCTCCTCACTAATACTCCTGCAAGTACCTCCTCACTATTACTCCTGTAAGTACCTCCTCACTAATACTCCTGCAAGTACCTCCTCACTAATATTCCTGCAAGTACCTCCTCACTAGTACTCCTGTAAGTACCTCCTCACTAGTACTCCTGCAATAACCTCCTCTCTAGTACTCCTGCAAGTACCTCCTCACTAATACTCCTGTAAGCAACCCCTCACCCACACCCTGTAAGGAACCCCTCACCTGTGCTCCCATGAGGAACCCCTCACCCGTGCTCCCATAAGGAACCCCTCACCTGTGCTCCCATGAGGAACCCCTCACCTATGCTCCCATGAGGAACTCCTCACCTGTGCTCCCATAAGTAACTCCTCACCTGTGCTCCCATAAGTAACTCCTCACCCGTGCTCCCATAAGTAACTCCTCACCTGTGCTCCCATAAGGAACCCCTCACCCGTGCTCCCATAAGTAACTCCTCACCCATGCTCCCATAAGGAACTCCTCACCTATGCTCCCATGAGGAACCTCTCATCCGTGCTCCCATAAGGAACTCCTCACCCGTGCTCCCATAAGGAACCCCTCACCCGTGCTCCCATGAGGAACCCCTCACCCATGCTCCCATAAGGAACTCCTCACTCGTGCTCCCATGAGGAACCTCTCACCCGTGCTCCCATAAGGAACTCCTCATCCGTGCTCCCATAAGGAACCCCTCACCCGTGCTCCCATAAGGAACCCCTCACCCGTGCTCCCATAAGGAACTCCTCACCCGTGCTCCCATGAGGAACCCCTCACCCGTGCTCCCATAAGGAACCCCTCACCCGTGCTCCCATAAGGAACCCCTCACCCATGCTCCCATAAGGAACTCCTCACCCGTGCGCTCCCATGAGGAACCCCTCACCCGTGCTCCCATAAGGAACCCCTCACCCATGCTCCCATAAGGAACCCCTCACCCATGCTCCCATAAGGAACTCCTCACCCGTGCGCTCCCATAAGGAACTCCTCACCTGTGCTCCCATGAGGAACCTCTCACCCGTGCTCCCATAAGGAACCCCTCACCCGTGCTCCCATAAGGAACCCCTCGCCCGTGCTCCCATGAGGAACCCCTCGCCTGTGCTCCCATGAGGAACCCCTCACCCGTGCTCCCATGAGGAACTCCTCACCCGTGCTCCCATGAGGAACTCCTCACCCGTGCTCCCATGAGGAACTCCTCACCCGTGCTCCCATAAGGAACTCCTCACCCGTGCTCCCATAAGGAACCCCTCACCCATGCTCCCATGAGGAACCCCTCATCTGTGCTCCCATAAGGAACTCCTCATCCGTGCTCCCATAAGGAACCCCTCACCCGTGCTCCCATGAGGAACCCCTCACCAATGCTCCCATGAGGAACCCCTCACCCGTGCTCCCATGAGGAACCCCTCACCCATGCATAAGGATCGTATATGAAACCTTCATCAAACTTGTTGATTCAAAAAAAAATAGACATGAAAGCAAAAATGGAACAAGCTGGTAAAAAGAAAGAAAATAGCAGAAGTGGAGAGAGCAGTAGAGCAAATATGATCGAGGTGCATGCATTATGAAAATGTCGTAATGAAACCATTATTGTATATAATTAATACATCCTCATTAAAAAAAAAAACTTTTTCAAAAGATTGAAGTGCCTGGACCATAGTTCTACTTTAAACTGTTTGATCCAAGAAGAACAATCGAGTTTGCTATTTATTCTCATAAATTGTTGTTGTTGGGTTTTGCTCTCTGGAGGGTCTGCCACCCGGCTCCCAATAAATCACACACAGTGAGACTTGTTGTCACTTTATAAATGCCTGGCCTTAGCTTGGCTTGTTTCTAGTCAGCTTTCTTTAACTTAAATTATCCCGTTTAGCTTTTGGCTTTTATCTTTCTCTACTTCTGTCTACCTTTCTTTGTTTCTTACTCCATGGCTTGGTGTATAGCTGGGTGGCTGACCCCTTGTGTCCTCCTCCTTCTCTTGTTCCTTCTTCCTCTCCTCCCAGATTTCTCCTATATATTCTCTCTGCTGCCAACCCCACCTATTTCTCTCTCCTGCCTTGCCATTGGCTGTTCAGCTCTTCATTAAACCATCAGGTGTTTTAGACAGGCACAGTAACGCAGTTTCACAGGGTTAAACAAATGTGACATAAACAAAAGTAACACCCCTAAAAATAATATTCTACAACAATAAATCATCCCCTTTTCCAGATCAATCCCTATGTCTCCTGAGTCATAGCCAGTGGGGGACATATTCATTCATAAACAGATTATGAAAATTCAACAGTTTAAAATTTAACAGGCCAGCCCACAGGCTTGTCAGAGATGAATGATGGTCTGGGGACATAAACCCACAGAAGCCTCACAATGAAGACACCCTGCAGCTCTGCCTCCTAGCCGCCCCAGAAAGATGGTGACAGTTTCCTGTGGACAGCTGCTTTAGAGAGGAGAGACTGGGGCTGGGGACGGTGACTCTGGTGAAGTACTTGGCACATAAGCAAAAGGATCAAAGTCCAATCCCTGGGACCCATGTAGATAGCCATGCACAACCTGTACCTGTAGTTCCCAGCACTGGAGAAGCAGGCCCAGGTGGGTCCCTGGGACTAGCTATTTGGGCGGAGTCTGGTGGAAGATCCACCTCGGCTCCCTTCCCCATCTCTTTCCCTAAACCCACCCTTTCAAAGCCCGCCAAACACAGCTCCTCCCCCAGAGAGCTCAGGATGTATATAAGCAGCATCCCAGAAAACAGACTTGTGGTTCTTCTGGTCTTGAGTCCATTTCCTCTTTGTGGCCGGGGAATTGCCCGGGAGCACTTTACCCATTAAACCTGGGCTTTCCAATTCTGTCTGATTCGGTTTGTTGTGAGGGCGGAGGAGAGGCCTTTCCTTCAAGAGGCCTAAAACTTATCACTAGCCAGCGAGCCTAGCCTACTTGATGAACTCCAAGTTCAGTGAGAGACCCTGTCTCAAACAAACAAGGTGGATAGTACCTGAGGAGCAATTGAGCTCGTCTTCTGACCTCCACACACATGCTTAAATATGCATGTACAGACACGTGCCCATACACCACACACACACACACACACACACACACACACACACACACACACCAAGGAGAGAAGAGACTGTACTCTATTTTAACTACAAGTTGCAACATCTACGCATGCCCCCCACAGCTCGGTCCTAACCAAGAATGGACTCCAGCTGTCACTGGTGCCATGCTAAAGCACAGCAGTCACTTTCACAAATGAAACTACTAAAGGAAAACCAAGTTACCAGCAGATGACATAGCACATCTCAGCGTGCAGTCTGTGGACAGAGTGGTATTGTTTCACTACCCTCCTGGCTGCTTTGACGCCAGTCTGCTTCCTGTCTGAATCTTCTATGCAAAACCTGACCTTAAATTGGGCTGGCTGGTACCAGCTTAAAGCTTTGAGGTTTTTCTCAAGTATTGAATACCACTTTTGAAAGGCTGGAAAAAAGAAAACAGGATGTATCTATCTGAGTTTCACGGGTGCTTGAAATGTATGTTTTGAGGTCTTCTGTGGGGGCTAACAGCCCGACACAAGATTCTCTGCATGTGACCTTTCTTAAACACAGAGTCAAATGCGTGGCTTCCCTATAGCTGGTCCTCACCTTGAAAGAGATATCCCAGCTTCAGGCCTGGGCTCTTCATCGTCATGGAACATCCAAACCTGTGCTGCCCAGGGAATGTGCTTATGAAGCCATCTGGCTAGGCTCCCCAAGTCATGGCTCTGAGCCTAGCTACCAGCAGTCTATACACAAAGGGACGCAGCTCTTCCTTCTTTCCTTCCTTCTTTCTTTTTGGTTTCTTTCTCTCATCCTTCCTTCCTTGCTTTGGGCATGTATGTGTGTACACATGTTTGTATGTGTGAACATGAGCATACAAGTAGTTAGAGGCCAAAAGTTGACATCAGGTGTCTCAATCACTCTCCACCTTATTTTTTTAAACGGTATTTCGCTGAACTTGGAGCTGCTGGTTTAGGTTTGGATTGACTGACTGGCCAAGGCTCCAGGCTCCTCCTGACGACAGTTCTACAGTGCTGGGATTACAGGCGTGGTGTGCGTCACAACCCCAGATTTTTTTGTTTTAACATGAGTGTTGGCATATTGGGCCCAGCTCCAAATGCTTGTGTGCATAGCCCTTTACCAACTGGACACAATCCTCTTCCTCTTTTTTTTTTTTTTTTAAGTTCATGAAACCAATAAGGGTCAGTAATTTCTTTGGATCAATAAATCAGTAATTTCATTGATCAATAAAAAATAGGCATTTATTTTCTCCCATCCAGTTTTCTTGAACTATAATCTTCCTTTATTTCTCAGGATTAGTTGCAGAAATCACCCAGGAAAGCAAATGATCCCACTGGCGAT
Organism: Peromyscus eremicus; assembly: GCF_949786415.1. NCBI lineage: Eukaryota > Metazoa > Chordata > Mammalia > Rodentia > Cricetidae > Peromyscus > Peromyscus eremicus. Next base: position 63,699,859 of record NC_081431.1, read on the forward strand.
TCCGCTGCATGTCCGATCTGTATTTTCAGAACCTCGAGGATGCACTTTGGATTCCCCTTTGTGTAGGATCTGGCTGAAGTTTGGGAAGCAGGGTTGTATACAGTTAAAAGGAACACATCTCAAAGATCTTGGCAAAGCTTCTGACTAAAACAGCATGTATAAATGTCAGCATTTTATCAGATCTTACCAGTCACGGAGGAGAGGGAGCTATGAAGCCAGGCAAGAGGGAGGGAAGGAAGACATGGGGTTCCCCTGGCTCTGGATCTGGACTATCTGAGGCTGGCACTTTCGGTGCCCTCCTGGTGAAACCCAGCTGCCCACACAGCATCAAAACAGATTCAACAAAGATTTACCAACTATCTTGGGGAACTTCTGTGGCCACAACAGTTGTCTGAAAACGTGGGCCTGAGGTTTGTCATACCCTACCAGGAGACCCGCAGTCAGAACTTCTCAGGGAATGAACAGTGTTGGCTGTCGGTCTGCAGAGCACGGGGATTTCCAACCCTGGCGGCTGAATGATACTCCTGATGACACACTCCATGTTGCTCAGGGGTCCCAAGGGGTTCCCTTATGGTCTTGTAGATGCAACAGCATAGCGGCATCTATACATCTCCGTCTCCTGAAGGAGGATGAAACAGGACAGGAGAGAAGGAAAGTGTCTCCTACCTACAAGGCTTACCATCTAGCTAACCGACCTGAGCTTCCTTGGCCTCATCTTCAAAATGGGCTGGTAATCTCTGCAGAGCTGGTTTTTGAGAAGAGGGTGTATTCAAAGGTGCTTTTTAAAGATGTAAAAAAGCACCCAATAAATGAAACACGTCAACACAATATTCATTTATGACACCAACTGGTCACCATGAATGCAGTTGCTGAAGTCACTTTTGGACATTTGCTGACCCTGTGAAAATCCAAACAAATCAAAACTCCGCAGACTAGAGAAATGACTCAGTCAGAATAGAGATTGCTGTGCAAGCATCAGGACCTGAGTTCACTCCCAGGATTCTACACACGCACACACACACACACACACACACACACACACACACACACACACACAGCCCAACGGGGTGGTGCATGCTTGTAATCCCAGTGCTGGGAGAAGACAGGCAGACACTACATCTACCCACCCTTTACTGCCAGAGTTCTAGGTATCAAACTCAGATCCACACGCATGTTCAGCAAGCTCTTGCCAACTGAACCATCTCCCCAGGCCTCACATAAATTTTCAATAGCTTACATTATCCCTATTTGGTAGGAAGGTAACAGAATACAAACAAGATCACGAATCATTTTTCTGTCCTAGCGTTACTGTGAGCCTGCCAGTTCCAAAGCCTGTCCTCCTTTCTCTCAGTTTTAAGATCCCTCTCTGGGAAAAAAAAAAAAAAAAAACAGATGCTGATCACATCCTCAAATGCAGAACTGAATCCATGCCTAAAGCCTTCCAAGAGCAGGTAGGGTAAAGGCTCAATCAGTAAAATACTTGATGTGCAAGCCAAAGAACCCGAGTTTAGTCTCTAGAACCCTTGTTAAAAGCCGGGCAGAGTGGCGTGCATTTTAACCCCACCAGGTGGAATCCCTGGAAGGTGGCCCTAAGACAATCCTGGGGCTCTCTCCAGCCGCCCAGCCAAGCATCAAGCTGCAGAGGAAAGGACAGGTTCTATCTCAGAAAACAAGGTGGGCAGCACCTGAGGAATGCCACCCAAGGTTCACCTCTGCTGCTGCCCACTCCCAGCAAGCACGAACTTTCTGAGGCCAACTTTAACCCTTTCTCTTCCCCCTCCTCTGTGCTTCATGTCCATCCTGAATCTCCAGCAAAGACACACGTGCTTGAAGAATAGAAATGAGCGTTACCCCTCCCTCTATCCTGAATTAATAATCGTGGCATTAACTACCTTTTTAAAATTTATTTATGTATCTGTGTTTGTATGGAAGGGGGTAGAGTCATGGGCATGCCACAGCACGTGTATGAATACCTGCTACGTCATCTCACAGTCCTAAACTATGGATTTGGAAAGCATGCAAGAGTTGCCCTCTCCCGTACAAAATCAGCCCACACTGACGTTAGCAGGGCAGGAATCCCCCAGTTTCCCAAGGCCCAAGGCACACATATTTGTCTTTGCTGAAGCTTATCTTTGCAAGGAGGTCTTAAAGATGCACATCCATCTTTGCCCTAAGCAGCCAACTCAAGTGACCACTCCAACACACTTGCCCACATTTAATCACACACTCTGGAAATAAAGTATGGAATTGTATGTATTTACACATGTGTGCAGGTATACATGGGCAGGTGTATGTACATGTTCATGTGGCTGCTTGTAGGGGTTATGTGGGCACATGTGTGTGCATGCATTTGTAGGCTTTCATGTGGAGGCTAAAGATCAACCTGAGGTTTCGTTTCTTAAGAATTATCTACCTTGAGTTGTGGTTTTTTTTTAATTAAATCTTCATGTTCCTTTATTTTTTAATTAAATCTTCTTGTTCCTTTAATTTTTTAGATTAAATCTTCATGTTCCTTTATTGAAGCAATTCCTGACTTTTATATATTGATGTATCTAGTAGTCAGAGATCTGTGTAGAAATTGCATCTAGACAGATTTTGGTTAAAATTTGCCAATGCCACCTAGTTTCTTAAGACAGAATCTCTCATTGGGGACCTAGGGTTCCCCAAGTATATTATGTGTCTGTCAGTGAGTCCCAATAACCCATCTGTCAGTCTCCCCAGTGCTGGAATTCTAAACATATATCATCACACCCAGTTTTACGTTTGGGTACTGACGAAATTTCAAACACGGGTTCCCATCCTTGGACAGCAAGTGCTTTACCAAATGAGTTACCTTCCCCAGGCCCCAGTCACAGAATTTTTACCGAGCAGGTCTTAGTGGCCCACAGCCTGGAAGAAGATGCTGCTGCAGATGTCTCCAGATCCCATGTGGAATGTCCTGCCTGTGGGGCCAAGTCCCAGCCTGAAGAGTTACTCCGTGATCCCAGAGTGGGACCTCCACAGATGTGTCAAAGGGAAGAAGCAGCCTTACCTGCCCATGAGTGGGCATTTGATGGCTCTGAGCATTTCCAGATCATTTAACATGTCCACTCATGTAATGGCTGATTTTCCAGGTCATAGATTTCATGGGTTCACTCACCACTTACAGGATAACTATTGATCGTTTAATTGCTAGGCAAATACCATAGAGAAGACAGAAAAATCAGATGGCGAACATTTGGAGTAGAATTGCCTGGTTATCTTTGAGTCTTCCTGGGTAGCAGTCATTAACTTTCAAAGTTAAACTTAGTCCTAGAAAAATCTCAATCAAAGGTTAGGGGTGTGGCTAAAGTGCCTACTTAGCTTGCAGAAGCCCCAGGTTCCATCCCCAGCAACACATAATTATTCCTGGTGTCACACACCTGTAATCCCAGCATTTGAAATGTAGAGGCAGAAAAATTTGAAGTTCAAGGTCAGCCTGGGACACGTAAGACCCTGTCTCAAAACAAAAGTGGGAATAATCTCTATTGATATCCATTGATCATAATGAAAACCATTACTATGTGCTATTAACATATGCTAATAAAACTTTTTTAAAAATGGAAGTGCTTCTAAATTTACATGTAGTAATCCATGTCATTGTTTGGAACTTAATAATAAAGCTACATTTAATCAATAAGCAAAAAAAAAAAAAAAAAAAAAAGCAAGCCCTGAGCACCCCCTCTGCAGATTAGCTCGTTTATCTTCCCAGAAGCCACTTCCTGCTTATCTGAACCCAGTAAAGGCAACAAATGGTGTCTTGGGGGTGTGCACCAGGCTTTCCCAACTACACGAAGAGCTGGGGAATTTCAGATGGTGCTTGTCTTTGATGCTCTGGCTTTAGAAACAAATGCTGAAGGGAAGCCATTAAAAAGCCAGACTCCATCCAGACTGTCTCAAAAGCCCCAGCTAGCAAACTCCCTTCCTCACCACATACCTTTCCCCTAAAACAACAGGGACCCTCTAAATCCCCTGTAGCCAGCCAATCAGGAAGCAGCCCACAGCAGGAGTGAAGAACAGCAGCAGCCCAGTGGTGGGGTTCTAAGACCTTCCACAGAAAGCTGAATGAGGAAAGATATCCCTAGATCTGGTCATAAGAAGTACTTGGGAAGTGAGTTGAGAAGACTCCCAGATAAAGAATTTTAGTTCTGGGTCTGCCACCGGTTTTATATTTCCAAAGTGACTTGTTCTGAAAATGACAAGTGACACTAAATGAGCCCTGAAGACCTGCCCAGGTTTGAAATGCTGCATTTCCCACCACTGGCACCCGTAAGTCAGTGACTGTACTTCTCAACCAAGATAAAAGCATATCATTTGTCTCACTTATGTCTGAGATGCTCTTTCTCTGATTCAACAATTATCTAGACCACAGTATATCAGGGGCTCTGTTATAACTGTCTTCTGAAGACACAGTGTTAAGAAGTTCTTACCTTCATGGATCTATTTCCTAGTGAGAGGGATAGGCAAATATAATAAATATGTCAGTAGTGATGAGCATTGGAGAGGAGCAGAAAGGAGGCAGGTATGGACAGCTAGTTTGAAGGCCATTTCTACTTTTCTTTTTAAATACGTATTATTTTTTGAAACGTTTATTCATTTAGTGCTATGGAGAGAGAACATATATGGCATGGCATGCATGTGGAGGGCAGAGGCAGCTTTATGAAGCTGGCCATCACCTTCCACTTTAATGGAGGATAAAATTCACGTCACCGGACTGGACTACAAGCAAGCACCTTTACCCACTGAGCAATCTTGCCAGCCTTATTTCCATTTTTACGTAGGCTGATCAGGGCAAGTGAGGTGGCTCCTCAGGTAAAAGAGCTTCCCATGAGAGCCTGATCACCTAACCTCTATCCCTAGAATTTCCAAAAGTTGACCTCTACATACCATGCACATCATGGCACTCTTGAGCCTACATGCTCACATCATACATGAATAAAAATGATAGCAATAATAATAAATAAAAATTAAATAGGCTGATCCATATATAAATCCATAATCCTGGGAATATGAATTAATAGGTAATTTTATATTTGGTAACTCATTCCTTCAGCCTGCTCACGTTTTCTCTTAAAGAATTCACAACTTTAAATCCACATTCTTGAAGAGTTCACAACTTTGGAGTGTAATATAGCCCCATTGAGTGGATATCAGTTTTTGTTGAAGAGAGGGTAGCCAGGAGGGATCCAGCTGGGGAGACCCAGAGCAACTAATCCTGGAGCCTGTCAAAGTTGGAATTTTAGGAAAATTTCTCACGGGGCTGGAGAGATAGCTCAATAACGAATAATACTTGTTCTTGCAGAAGACTCAGGTTTGATTCCCAGCACCTACATGGTGGTCCACCACCATCTACAGTGCCAGTTACAGAATCCTGTGCCCTCTTCCGACCTCCATGGGCACTGGGCACACACGTGGTGCATGTACATAAATGCTGGCAAAACACCCAGACACATAAAGCAAAATAAATCAGTCTTTTAAAAAACATTTTAAGTCCTTACTTGAAAGCTTTTTTATAAGATATGAGTGTTAGCCACACTGGTCACTAGACACCAAACCACTCGAAAACTGTAGCCACCTAAGACTGAGGGTGTGGCTCTGTGGTGATGCACTTGCCTACCATGCACAAGGCACGCATCTCAGACCGAAGATGCAATTTGTGATAGAGTGATTTCTTTGTGTTCTCAAGGCCCAAGGTTCTCCTGCTAGTACCCGAAAAACAATGATAACCATCCAAATAGAACCCGGACGAGTGACAAGTAGAGACCTGGTCATAAGCACAGTGACAGACGCCTTTGGAAGAACCCAGAAATAAACGGGATCCAATGAGAGTTGAGGCTTATTTGGATGTCATTTGGTTGACTGAGTCTTAGGAAACTCAGATGATTTTATATTATTGCAGAAACAGAAAGGAAAACAGCTCCCACCGAGCACCTCACTGCCCAAGTAGAGATGGCTACAGAGAGACCCACTCCAAACAGAGGAGACTGATTTTATTAAAGAGGGGGGCGCGGCTGGAGAGATGGCTCAGTCAGTGAAATGCTCGCTGTGCAATCAAGAGGACATGAGTTCAATCCTAAGAGTGTACATTTCCCAAAAAATCCGGACATGCTACTGCATGCTTGTAATCCCATCTCTAGAGAGGCAGAGGCAGATGGATCCCCTGGAGCTCACTAGCCATCCACTGTAACTAACTAGGTAAGTTCCAGACCAATGAGAGACTTGGTCTCAAAAAACCAAGGCAGATGGTGCCTGTGGTACAACAGCTGAAGTTGTCCTCTGGCCTTCACACACACACACACACACACACACACACACACACACACACACACACACAGAGAGAGAGAGAAAAAGAAGCAAGTAGTTTCCATGATATGAAGGGTTACTTAACGGGAGCCCAGCCTCTGCTATCACACCTCGTCTGAGCACACACCAACCCCAGCGAGAACATCCCCCTGCTGGCCCCAGAATGCTACCAACAAATTATTTAGCCTGTCCTCCTCATTTGCATAAGAATCCCACTCCATCTGTTAGAAGAAGCAATATCCCTTCATGCTAATCTGATTGCTTCCATCACTTGTATTAAAAAACATGGAGGCTACCACGAGCTGTACTCTGACCTTTGATTTTCCAATATCGCATCTGGGGTAAGCACTTCCTTTTAATCTCTACGGACAATGGATGGGATTTCACTGAGGGGCCTGTGACAGAGGCAGAGATCACAGAGCATGTGTCCATGACCCCAGGTTAGATGATTATAATAACGCATTTTGGGCTCTTCTAATCAAGAATATGCTGAACGGGCTCCCACGTGTGCGCACGAAAGTCTAATTGCCGTTAACATGTCACTCCCATCATCGAGAAGCAACAATGTACTGACGGCTTGTCAAATCGGGAATTGATTCTGAAATTGCTTTAATGAGGTGCTGAATAAGGTTGCAGGGGCCTGGCCATCTGAGAGGCCTCTGTAGCATCAGCAACCGTCACCTGCAGTGGCTTTGTTGACTGTTTATAAATGAGGAGGGCTGCTATCTGGTTGCCAAGGATTTGTGAGCACGGAGCAGTGTCTTGTGACCACCTCCAAAGTCCCTTGCCTGTTGACTTTGTGTCTTTCCCTCCAATAACATTCTCCCCAATAAACACTTCCAGTTGAAAAGCCTGGGCTAGTTTGGCTGAAAAGCGCAAGGGAAGATTTCAAGTCCCTTCCTGTTCCCTTTCCAGCGTGTCTGAGTGGTGCTCTGAGAGAGATGGGGCTCTCAGCTTCAAGCTTTAGCCTGCCAATTAAGACTCAGCGCTCGAAAGATGAATGCTTAGGTGGGGAATAATGTGTGCTCACTGTTATTGTCCGCAGCGAAGAAGGAATAAAAACCACTATCACCCATCTCCAAAATCGCGATGCCCACTTCCGTTTCACGGGAAGGAAAGGCCGAGCAAAGTTTTGTGGATAAGAATCCTCCAAGGATAGACTTTACTGCCATCTCAATTCCAGACAACTGAAACATAACGTGTGTACAGTGACATCACAGCCAGGCAGTAACTGCCGCCTGATATTTCCACCTTGCAAGGCAAACGCCAGTGATTCCACAGTAGTGAGGTAACTAGCTCAGCAGCCGATCTCTAGCACCCACAGAGAAACGTGAACACGGCAGCATATGCCTGCAGCTCCAGACCTGGTGTGGGGATCCCTAGAGTTTACCGGCCACCATTCTAGCCCAATCAGGAAGCCCCAAGTTAAGTTTCAGAAATTAAGGTAGGGCTAAGGAGATGCATAAAGTTGCACAACAGTAGTAAGGGTAAGAGTCTGGGTCCCTCAAATTCCCGTAAACGCCAAGAAAACATGGCAGACACAGTAATGGCGTCACTCTGAACATGGAGAAAGGGGATACCTGGGATAAGCTTGCCAGCTAGAGTTCTAGGTTCAGTGAGAGACCTTGCCTCCATAAATAAATAAAGTAGAACATGATCAAGGTCGTTTGATGTCAACTTCAGACCTCTACACCAATGTGTGTGCGCATGTGCGTGTGCGTGTGTATCCACAAATTCACATGCACTCACATACCTTATGAGCCTGCACATACATGCACACTGATATCACATGAATACACAAATGAAATAAATAAAAAGTAAATAACGTGGACAGTGATTGAGGAAGATGCCCCTCATTGACCCCTGCCGTCCACATGGACACGCACGTACTTGGAAATGCGTGCCCAAATGAACACACGCACTAAAGCAGTAAGCATGGACTAATTTGGACTCTCAAAGTGTTTTTGGACTCCTGATAAGGGAGCGGTGTTTCCCCAGCCAAGAGAGCTGACTAAGCCTCCTTACTTCCTTGTAAACAACACCCACACTTGAACAATGCAGATAAATATATGCCTGGCTCGGGTAAAAATGAAAAGCCTGCCAGCAACACTTCACAATTGCCGCTTTCATTCCCCGTCTCTCTGGCCTGCAATATTATCTCATTCCGAGCCCAGGTAGAAAGCCAAATTGCCTTATTTCCAAAGGAGATGAATGTTCTTTAGAAAATATATCCCTATGCCTCTCTCCTGCGAGCAGCATCTCATTCTAATGCCTCTGTGTTCGGGAATGCATGACCAGCATCCTTAGCTGGTAGAGATGCTGTCAAGAAATTGATGGCTCCAGGGACCACACATCAATGTTGGGAGGATGTATTCCTCACATAATCTGCAAATAAGGTCGAAAGGAGGGGGATATTCTGGCTGACAGACTCTCTAACGGTTTCTAAGGAATAGCCAGCTTTCCTGCAAAAAGTCAATTTGTTTATGACCCCTCCCCCTAACTTTTCTTTGTTACCAGGTTCGATCTGGGGAGAGACATTTTCTTTAGTGGTGTAGCCACTGGCAAGTTGCCCATGCTTCTTTGAGTAATTTTAATTAAAACTCATTGGGTTGCAAAAAAAAAAAAAAGATAAGAAAGTAGAAGGGGAAACTAGTTAAGAAGAAAAAGGGGGTTCACCAACAACAGTAGGGGGAGGAAAATAAAAGAAGGTAATGGGGTGAATATGATCAAAATGCACTATGTACATGTACAAAAAACAGACACTCCTGTGCACAGTGAATAGATGCTAATTTAAAGAAAAAGAAGTCTCCAGGAAAGGCGCAAAACTACACAGAGAAACCCTGTCTCGAAAAACCAAAAGAAAAAAAGAAAAGAAAAGAAAAAAAAGGAAAAAGAAGTCTGATCTAGCGAATAAGAGCCCATCCCCCAGCCACCCCACAGATAGCGTATTGAAAGAGAAAAGCTCATTGCTTCTGTATAAACCAGGAATGAAAGTTGTTCGCATGAAGGGGTGGATAACTGGCACCTGATGGGGTTGAGATATTTTATCTTTTCACTTGAAATCTTACCTCAAGCCCTTGGTCTTCAAAGAAGTGAGTGTCCAAATAAAAAAGGGAAGAGAAACTGCTTCTCTCAAGAGCTTGGTGCCTCCCGAGCATCAGGCCGAAGTGGAGAATCACTAGCGTGGGGAAGTATCTGACTAGCTCCTTGCCTGTCCAGTGACACTTGTGGCTGAGGTGCTCAGCACAGCTCCTGGGTCCTCCCACCACAACTTCCATTTCTTCCCACTGGTTCATACAAAAGCCACAAATTTTTTTTTTCCCAATATACTATGGGGTGGGTGGGACGAGAGAATTTTTATTCAAGTCGCTAGATCAGGTGTCTTTAAAATATGTATGTATATCATATAGTAAATATCATATAGTAATTAGACACAATAGTAAGTTTCACTGTAAACATCACTACCTCTGTAGATACAGTTGTTAGGAAAGACACATGGGCCAATAAGATGCCTCAGTGGGTGAGACCAGTGGCCAGGCCGGATGATCTGAGTTCAACCCCTGGGACCCACGTGGTAGAAGGAAAAAGCCAACTCCAAGTTGTCCTCTGACCATCACACCTTGGCATGTGCATGCCCACCCAAATAAGTAAATAAATGAGAGGCTGGAGGTCTCAGTGGTTAGGAGCACATGCTGCTCCTCCAGAGGACCAGAGTTCAGTCAGATCTAATCAGGCAGCTCACAACCACCTGTAACTCCAACTCTAGGGGAGCCTCTGGTCTCTGCAGGTGCCTTACACACGTATACACATCCCCCCAAAACATACGCACGATTTAAAATAATAAAAATAAATTTTCAAATAAGTAAGAGACAGCTGCAAGGGGCTTAACAAAGAGCCCGTGCCACAGAAGCACCAAATATGTAATAAAAATGCAAGCAGTTGTATATCTCATGAGTTACAAGTTTCAATGCTAACGGCAATTTTTGTACGTGTGTATGCATATTCACGTGTGTAGTTACACATGTGCATGTGAGCACAAGCGTGTGTGTGCATGTGTGTGTGTGTGTGTGTGTGTCTGTCTGTCTGTCTGTCTGTCTATACGCAGGTGGAGGCAACCTCAGCTACCATCTCAAGTGCCATCTACCTTGTGTTTTTGAGACAGGATCTTTCTTTGGCCTCAAACTCCCCAAGTAGGTTAAGTTGGCCACCAAGCCTACAGGCCCACCCCCCAACCCCCCACCACATCTGGCTTTTCTTATGCGGGTTCTGGGGTCAAGTTCATTTCCTTATGCTTCTAAAGCAAGCACTTTACAGCCCAGACAACAGCACCTGGAAGGGAAAGAAAATAGCCTTCTGGATGAAACACAGTACTTTCTCGTTACCTTTTGTTGTTGTTTCAAGGTGGCATCTCATGTATCCCAGGCTGGCCTTGAACTTCTGATCCTCCTGCCTCCACCTCGTGAGTTGCTGGGATTATAAGCGAGCAGAGCCAGAGTCCTGGTTTCATCCTTATTGTTAACAGAACAGTGCAGGCAGCCTCTTCCAGATCCGTGAGCTCCCCCTCAGGCCTAAACACAAGGGTGAAGATGAATCCCAAGTGACGGAGGCCGAAATGTCACTCTCTCCCACCACCACCTGCTCTCGGGGTCAGCTGTACTGTGGTGTGTAATTACTGACCTCATCACGGTCTCTTCACTTCCTCTGTCCTTCTGCCTAATTGATGGCCTGACACCAGCCCAGAGTCAGCCGCCTAGAAGCACCTCAGGCACAAAGGACTCCTGGAGGCCTCAGATGCCACTCCTTAGGAAGACGATGGCCAGAGCCAGGGTCTCAACCGAGGCTTCTATGATGGTTAATCTTGACTGTCAACTTGATGAGATTTTAGAATCATCACAGAAACAACCCTCTGGGCATGTCTGCGAGGGAGTTTCTAGGCTGAGCTCATTGAGATGGGAAGACCCGCCATGAATAGAGAGAGGCACCACTGTCTCATGGTCTGGGGTCTTGCTCTGAATAGAAAGGGGGAAAGAAGCTGAGCACTTGGAAGGTGGAGGCAAGAAGTCCAAAGCCGCTCATACCTATAGATAGGAAGTTTGAAGCTGGCCCGGACTACGTGAGACCCTGTTTAAAACAACTAAATAAACCCTCTTCCACATTGTTTGGTGGTTACATGTAGATAAGAGTTAACAATTGCATGTAGGCCAACTAGCCCAATCATTTTTTTAAAGAATGTCAAAAGTAGGAGTTATATATTTAAATGAACTTGTTCTGTGGTTATTGAGTAAGCGCTTCAAGATCAGAGACAAATAGAGATAAAAGAAGCCCATTCTGTGAAATAAAAATGAAAAGATGTTATTGAAGTTTGTTATTCAGATAAGAAAGTCTCTCTGGGGATTTCTTCAAGGGGACTCAGATTTGTCTCACTTGATTGAATACCAACTATGAAGCAATTCCTCAAGGAGAATCCTTTGTGTAAGGGCTGTATTTAAAGTCGAGAGCAAACAAATTAGTGTTTGTTTTTCCGTGGACTATGTAATGGCAGATGCAGCACACTTCTCAACTCTTCTCATGCCTGTGAGACATGTAGAAGATATTGCAGTATTTCTCAATCTGACCTGAACGGCGACAAGGTCCCTGTTGTGTAGAGCAGAGAGGAAGTTCCCAGAAGCATCAAGATCAACATAGAAATAAGCCAATAACAAAGGGAGACTGGAAACCCTCTTAACCTCCAATTACATGTAAAAACACAGTGCATGTACAAAAGAAAAAAAAAACAACCCTGTTATGTGCCAATCTCCAAATGCTGGGGAAGGCGGGGCTATGTAAATGACCCAGTGCCAATTTCCAAATGCTGGGGGAGGCGGGGCTATGTAAATGACCCAGTGCCAATTTCCAATCGCTGGGGGAGGCGGGGCTATGTAAATAACCCAGTGCTAATCTCCAAATGCTGGGGAAGGCGGGGCTATGTAAATGACCCATGAAGGAGAAGGCTGCTCCAAGGCCTTTGAGCTGTAGTTCCAGCTCTCTAGCCTACTTCAGTCTCCAAAGTGCCTTTTTCTTTCTTAATAAGCCCCGTCTCTACCTATCTCTATGTATCCCTGCTCCAGTCCCTTATTCCAGGGCACAGAGCCTGAAAATCTCAACAACGGTGCTCTGGGGTCTGGCACATGCCTGTAATACCTGATTCTCATGTTGTTATTGTTAATTTGGAAAGTGTTATTTGTGTGTACATGCACATGCATGCATGTGGGGACCAGAGGAAAACTTTCAAAAGTCAGTTTTTTGCCTTCCCCCACAAATTCCAATGATAGAACTTAGGTCAGCAGGCTTGCCTTATGTTCTGGTTTCCTTTCTGTTGCTGAGACAAAACACCCTGACCAAAACCAGCTTGGGGGAGAAAGGGTTTACCTGGCTTATACTTCTAGGCTATAGTCTATCGTTGAGGTAAGTCACAGAGGCCAGAACTCAAAGCAGCTAGTCACATAACATCCACAGTCAAGGGCAGAAACAAATTCGCCCATGCTGCCTGCTTGCCTGCCAGCTTTTTCCATTCTTGTACAGTTCAAGGCCCAGCCTAGGGATGGCATCACCCACCATGAGCCCTGGGTCAATCAGCAACCAACACAATCCCCACAGACACGCCCACAGGCCAACCTGAGCTAAATAATTCCTCAGCTGAAGATCCTCGGGTGAGTATAAGTGTGGCCAGTTGACAACTTAACATGAACCAACACACAAGGCAAGCCCTTTGACCCACTGAGGCACTCACCAGGCTCTGACTGGCATGTTTTCTAAGACATACATAGCTGAACTTCATAGCTACCTGACATGTATCAAGGTCTGCTCAGCCCCTAGCCCTGTAGACAGAACCTGACCCAGATGTCTTGCACTGGAATAAGATGTTGAAAACTGGCTTGTATCTGGGCTGGAACTACAGTGATCATACCTGGAGTGGGGTCTCTACTTCTCCCATGCATTGTATCTTATACCCAGAGAGTTGAGCATCCAGCATCCTGGAGCTTACATACTCCTCTGCACTATTCCAGACTGTTACACAGATGTCCCCCACCATAACGGCCAAGCCCTTTGGGGTGCTGGCAAACAGTCTTCTCTCTATACAGATTCCAGGCTAGGATGTTGCAGGCACAGTCAGAGAGGCAGCACATACCTCTACCCATTCCTCTCTTACACACACACACACACACACACACACACACACACACACACACACACAAGAAATGGAGAAGGAAAAAACACTCCAGTATGTATTTTACAGTAGAAGATATCTCATTCCTCTGTTTCATTGACAAAGTGACCTCTGGTCCCTCAGTCTTTCTCAGGAGGGCAGTGATTTACGCATGTGTTCTGAACAGGTAAAGACGAACACCTGTGGGTGTGTAGAGAGAAAGTAGGCCTTGAAATCTAGAAGCTCATGTAAGAGCCACACTGACCTTTCCTTAAAGCATCACTCCATACCTGCTGGGCTCTGAGAGCTGCAGAGAAAACAGAAACAAATGAGTCTGGGGCTAGGATCTTAAAGAGTGTACAAACAAGGGCATGGATCAAAATATAGGCACAAATGATCAAACTAATGGGAATCATAAAAATATAAATCAAAATATTAATGAGCATTGAGGTATAGGTCCATGGTAGAGTACGTGCCCACTGTGTGCAAGTTGCTGGGTCCCATCCTTGTCATGACAACGTAAAAGAAGGAGAGAGGAAGGGGGGAGGAAAGGAGAGGAGGAAGGTACAGGTGAGGGGAGAGAGAACATAAAAGAAATATCGGATCATATTACATAACTAAACTGGTTCGTTATCACATTATATGACTGAGTGGTTACATCAGTACATAACTAAACTGGATGATAATTCTGAGAGTTGTCCCACGTGTTTCTTTGGCATGACTGGAGAAAAGGGAAGACCAGTTCAAGCCTACAGTGGGTAATTCGCCATTTCCTAGTCAAACTAAGTGCGTCTATAACTCACTGTAATTCTGGGTGTGTAAATGTCCCTGAGGAACTCCCACATGGATTTACAAGTTATGAGAGAGAAGGTTCACTAAGACATTATTTACATTCATGGCAATCTGGGTACTCAGCCTGAGGGACGGGACAAATAAAATACAGAAGGAAGGAAGGGATGCTACCCAATGCACACAGTTGAAAGCAATGGGCTAAACACCCATGTAATTACATAGATCAGTGCTGAGGCTGGCATTCCGCTGGTAGAGCTCTCACCTAGCATGCACAGAGCTCTGGCTTCCATTCCTAGTACTGTATAAGTTAGGTGTATTGGTGCATGCCTGGAATCCCAGCACTCAGGTGGAGACAGGGGGATCAGTTCAAGATCATCCTTGCCTACACAGCGAGTTCAAGGCCATCCTAGCCTACAGGAGACCCTGTCTCAAAGAAAAAAAGAAAAGGAAAAAAAAAAGGGACAAGCCCCAAGGAGATTAGAAGACCCTTACCTCCTGTGATGGCCTATGCACAGGGAGACAGCTCTGGCTCACTGCAGGTTAATCACAGAGAAAGGAAAATCAGGTCTCCCGAACAGGAAGCCCCTGCCCTTACAGGCGTGGAACACTCTAGGGGTACAAAATTGGAAACTCCTGGCTGCTGAGTTTAGTGGGGAAGTGGCTTTAAGGTTCCCTTCTCCTGAGAGCAGGTATGCAGGGGTACCTGGAAAGGCTGGGGTGAGGCGGAACCAAAAGACCTCTGAAGGGAGACACTCGGCCTAGCACTGCAGGTGTGGATAAGGGCATAAAACATCAGAAGGCTGAATCCTTGTCAACAACAGCCCTCCAGGTCCTCCTGTGCACGGGCTGAGCATCAAGCCTTGAGAAAAGCAGCACTTTCCCGTATGGCCCATCAGGGAAAGCCTCTGGACTCTCCACAGTCTGACCCGAAGGATTATGGACAGGGATTTGGTGGGGATCTGCCTCCCTCCAGCTGTTCCCTTCTAGGGATAAGATGCTATGAGCAGCTCAGACTTCCATCCTGTTCCTCTCAGGAACAGTAGGAAAGGGGCTTTCTGTCTGAACAGTTGAGCAGAAATTCTGGGAATGCCTCCAGTGACACAAACCTGAGACTTTACCATCCCTGAGCTATATCTTGCCAAGAGGACGGAATTAACTGATTAGCCTGGACCATGTTTTCAAGCCTGGCTCTGGGGCTATGGTAAGACCTTTCCAAACTACTGAAATGGAGAATGAGGGAGGGGCGCTTTTTTCTAAAGGGAGGGTAGATTGAAAGCAAGTAAAATCACAATGATGAGGTGGCTTCATGGTTAAGCGTGCCCTCCAAAGCTGGCTCGGCCCCTCACCTGGACATTGTGTGAGAGCTGGCCCCAATGGTGTGGGCATGGGAGAGCTGGCGGGCTGATCAACTCAGCTATCACCCAGGCCCAGATTCAGGGCTAGGAGTTGGCCCACCCCAACATCCACCCCATCTATAAGCTACTGGAGCATGTGAAGGAGCTGGTAGGACCTCCATGACTCAGGACAACAGCCGGGTATCTGAGAGGCGTCTCAGTGAGGGTCCAGTATTGACAGCATAGCAGAAGCCAGAGGCCTTGAACCAAAGCAACGACTCATCGCAATGAACATTTGCAAGTAACGCTGTTTGCACAAAAAGGGTGTACTGCGTGACCCACTGCAGCTTCCAGTGCCACTACAGTGAACAAATGTGTGATGGCGAGGCAGGAGAGATGGAGGAGCAGAATGACGCATGCGCAGAGCAACTGGAGTCACACATGGCTGTGACAGGAGGAAGAAAAGGCTGCGGCTGAGAGAGGAGCAGGTCCTTCCCAGAGGAGTCGGCGAGATGATTTTTTTGTTTTGTTTTGTTTATTTTTTACTTATTTTCTTTTAGCGGGGAGGTTACAAGAGTGGAGGGTGGATATGGAAGGTGGATATGGGGAGGGCAGCGAGGTAACAGGAGCCTCGGACACCCACAGAGGGAGGGCCTGGTCTGTCACCTGAGGACTTGGCTCACACTCTGAGATACCGAGTCACTGACAGTTACTTGGGTAAAGAGATGTGAGGTCGCTCCAGAGGAACACTCCGGGAAGGAAGTGCCATGTGCTGCTCCAGGAGCTACAGGATGACCACTCCTGCTGCAGGTGGGTGAGGCTGGCAGGTTTGGGAATAGTGAGAGGTGCCCAGACCTTGAAAAGTCTTTTGGTAACTTAACATGTAGGGATGTGCTTCCCCCTGTAGGCCATGGAAGGCCTATGGAAAGCTTTAAAGAATTCATCCTACTAGAGACTATGCTAATGATTTGGGAGCATAGACAGAATTCCAAGTGATTAGGAAATAAAGACAATGATTCACTCGACAGGACCTTCAACTCACATTCTAAGACGGCAATATTCCCACCGGAGACTCTTCACCAGGGCGTGCACCCATGTGCTGAGGCAGATGGATTCCCACCTTCAGAGCAGGATGTGTGATTTGCTGAAATGTCATGAAAATTTGAACATCTATTTCTAGAGAAATGGATGCACAATTTCCAGTGGATTTGTTGTTGTTGTTGTTGTTGTTGTTGTTCTTTTTGGTTCTTCGAGACACAGTTTCTCTGTGTAGCTTTGGTGCCTGTCCTGGAACTCACTCTGTATCCACCTGCCTCTGTCTCCCGAGTGCTGGGATTAAAGGCGTGCGCCACGACCACCTGGCTCCAGTGGATTCTTAGAGAGATTCTGAATCAAATTAGAATGAAATAAAAGCAGCAGGTAAGTGCATAGAATGGGAGTGAGCGAAGTTCAAAATTCTGTGTCTGTGGGGGCAGAGGTGGGGGACGACGGGACAACCTCGGCTGTCATTGCTCAGGTGCTACCTTGTCCGGGGTGCTTGACTGTGGCTGCTCCTTTGCTTTTCAGCTTTTACCCTGGTATCTAACTCCGGGTTTTTGTTATTCAGACTAGTTAGAATCGTGCTTCATCTGGCATCCAACTTTTGGGGCACAAATTCACGGAAAAACTGCCAGCTTTGCAGCCACTGGTACAGGCTGGAGCTGCAGACAGCCCAAGTCACTACCCTGGAGGCCAGGTTTCCCCTTCTTTTCCACCAGCCCTCTGGATGAGTCTGGGATTTTTTTCTGTTGCAGCCTCTCTGCAGCAAACTGCACAGGTTTGGGCTCCAAACACTGCTGGAGTTAGCCCCTCACCACGGCCAGCTCTGCCTTTAGGCAGCTCCCACAGCAGGTGCTTCTTTCCCATGATCCCTGCATGCATTTTTCAGATAGCAGGTTTTCTCTCCTGGTGGCTTGTGGGTTTTTCCTGGAACCCCTCCTCAGGATGCTGCCATACTAGGTAGCTGCCTTGAAAAACCACTTGGGCTTCTGCTGTTCTATGTAGCAGCAGGCAGCCTCATACTTCAGTCATGGTCAGAAGATTTGGGAGACAATTGGGATTTCTTAAATGGGGTGGGTTGTTAGCTTAAAAAAAAAAGATAGAGAGGGAGTTTTTCCCATGTTAAAAAATAGGAAACATTATTATGATGGAGGGAGTTAGGTCTCTGTATGATTATACAATGGATGGCTTAAAAATGGGACAATTAAATGAGAGAATAATTAACTTAGATGGGATTTACATAATGTCAATTATAAACATTATTGGTTTGATCATTCTTGTTCTATCCCTAAAATAGTTGGTTAATATGAGTGCCAAGATATAAGTTTTAGAAAAACTTATTAAAACACATCATAGAGATATTGAGACCCAAACAGAGGAATTTAAAGGAGAATCAATCTCAGCATTGTATTATAATGTTAGAGAGAAACAGCCCAAGGTTTTCACACAACCAAACTTAATTTATCCAGTCACTTTACAGATATCCCCAAGTCTACACAAAAACTGAATGGACTTCTGTGGAAATGTTAAATTTGAAGGGATTTAAGGAAGTGATAGTCTTATACAGCATGCATTCACCTTTTGTGAAGCAGATGTTAAACTCATGGCTAACTTGTAACAGAGTAATCCCACAAGACTGGAAAGACTTTGTTACAGCAGATTTGGAACCTGGTCTCAATTACAGTGGAGGACCTGGTGAAAAGATGAGGCTAAGACCATTGAACAAGGAAGGAGGGATACAGGTATTGAAATCTCCTAAGACCAACTTCCTGAAGAGGGCAATTATGCTAATGTACAAAAACATTCTGTATATGATGACCACACCCTGGCTCTATGCCATGCAGCAGCTTTGAATGCTTGGGACAGAACTGAAGAAGTTGGAAAGAGAACTGAGTTATTTACTAAAGTTATACTGGGCCCCAAAGAAACCTTAACTGATTTTTTTACAAAGATTGACTTCAGTAATAAATAGAGTGATACCGAATTCAGAAGCTAGACAAATAATAATTGAATCTCTGGCTTTTAAAAATGCTAATGCACAATTCAAAAGGGTAATTAGGCCTTTAAAGGCAAGATTAGCACCCAAAGAGGAATGGATCCAAGATATGGTCAATATTGAATCTGATAACCATGATGATGCTTGGATAGGAGAGGTGATTTCCAGAGGCTTGAAGAAAAATCAAAATGTCAAATGTTTTAATTGTGGTAAACAAGATCACCTAAAAAGGGATTATAGGCAAGGAATTCCTAGAAACAATGTTTTTTTTTCCTAAGAATAATCCAAACAGAACACCCCTCCCCTATGGAGTATGCAGAAGGTATGGCAAAGGCTGACTTTGGACCAATGAATGTAGATCAACAAGGGACATAAAAGGTAACACTTTGCCATCAGGAAATGCTTGGGGGGCCTCTTGTAGGCCCTGTATCAAATTTGGTCCAGTCATTTCCTGTGACTGTGAGGGAAACTCCTTCCCAGAGCAATTAAAGGACCTAATGCCTATTGTAAAAATATATATACTGCTCTGGATGATAGAGCAGTTTTAGAAGATAAAAAACAAAAATTTCAGGAAAACCCACAAAGCAAGTATTTTGGTAAACTTCTATAAATGATCCAAGACCAAAGTTAAAATACAAATAAATGACATTGTCATTGAAGGTCTTGTAGATATAGGTGTGGATATAACAATAGTTGCACCAGAATCTTGGTATCCAAATTGGCCTCTTCAGGAGGTAAATGTTCAGCTTTTAGGGATTGGAATGTTAACTTAGGTAAAACAAAGAACAAAATGGATTAAATGTATAGAGCCAGAAGGACAGAGAGGAAAATTAAAGCCCTGTGTGGCTAATATAGCAATGAATTTATGAGAACATGATTTGTTACAGCAATGGAATACCCAGATTAACATTCCTTCAATCTCAAAAACAAACCATAAGGTTACATATGTTTCTAGACAGCAGGAAGTAATTTTGAGAACATGACACCCACATTTCCAAGAGGTGGAATGTATGGGTTTTGGTGGTTCAATGGGTTATAGATATTTGTCATCATTTAAGGTGGTTGGTTAAAAGTTATTATTGGTAATGGTCAGGAAAAAGCTGAACAAATGAGATTAGATTCAAGAATCTAGTTCTAAGAAGAAAAAGGGGGGATATAGAAATAGGATAAAAAGGTAGATTGTTGAATCTACTTTTAAAAAGCAACTATTAGTTTTAAATATTTTACATTGGCTTGGATTTTTGTATATTGATATAAACGAGGTTATTTTTGTTATACTGTATATATGTTACAGAAATGATAGGGTAAATAGGTAGATTATTGAATCTACTTTTAAGCCAAAAAGGCAACTACTAATCTTAAATATTTTACATTGATATGGATTTTTGTATATTGATACAAATTTAAGGTTATTTTGGTTAGAACAAACTGTACATATGTTTCCACTCTTGTTCAGGGTATTGTACCTACACAGCTCATCTAACAATGTAATGTAAATTTCTAGTCCTTGAAAGTTATTATTACAAACTATTTAGGATAATAAATAAATGTAGGTCAGTAATTAGTCACCTATTACAATCAAACTTCTAGTCATGTTAGGAATGTTTTCAAGGTCAAACAGATATATTTTAGGTAGGCAGATAGTCTTCAAACACTTTAGAGATCTATAGAATATGGCGTTTAAGATGATTTAGTAACATAAAGTCTTTTTTATGACAATAAGACATGTCTGCTCCTGGCAGCACCAATATACTTCAGAGAAGATGATGGATATCAAAGAAACTCCATGTGGAGTTTACTTTCTTTGTGGCAAAAGTTAGCCACTGGAAAAGAAATTGCCCTGGCCTCTACTGCTGACAGTATTCTGTCCAAATTTGACTAGCAGGAGAAAAAAGAAAATGACTACAGAACTTGCCAATATAAAGTGGGACAGCTCTTCAAAACTCCTGCTTCACAGAAAAGTCTGTCAGACATGCTAGACCTATAGGCTGAAGATGGATGCCTCAATGTTGCAGAGGAACCTTGGATGACTTTCCAGGAAGCCAGCTGTTTCTGTCATTTCTTATTTTTGGAAGTTGTTTTGCTCTACACTTCCTATTTATGCAGGTAATATTATGTCCTTCTCAGGTCTCGGATGGAGTTGAAAACTAAGCAATTATAGTTTTCCTTGTTAGCAGACTCAAAAGAAACTAACTAAAGAGGTGTAAAGTGTATAAGGTTGAGAGACATAAAAAGATAGTTTGGGTTGATAATACAAGTTAGGATAGAAAGTGAATTAGGTACAACACCAGATTCACCAAGATAGGATAGATAATGGAGTATTTTCTCTGAAGTTGTCAAATGCTAATGGACTAGATGTTGTTAATGTAATTATTGCCTATATATTTTTGTATATAGCTATTATACTTATCATATATAGTTTTTCTGTTAGTTAAAACATTCGCTTTTTATTTTAGACAAAAAGGAGGAAATGTATAATATTTTGTTTGTATTCTAACAAATAAAGCTTGCCTGGAGATCAGAGGGTGAAGCTAGCCACTAGTTAACCATAGAGGCCAGGCAGTGTTGGCACACACCTTTAATCCCAGCACTTGTATAACATGAATTTAAATGGTCTTATTAAATAAAAAACTGGGGCCAGGTATTGGGGTGAATGCTGCAAGATCAGAGAAGCAGAACAAGCCACATCCAACCTCACCTTGCCAACTTCTCAGCTGATCTTGTTTCCTCAAACTGGAAGCCTCTGAGCCCTCACCCAAAGGTGAGATGAAGGCAGGTGGGGACAGGATCTCCCACCCATTCAGTCTGAGGATTCGTAGAGACAAGATGACCTTTTTTGGTCTGAGGAGTCAGAGAGGTAAGAGGTGACTGTGGCTGTTTCTTTGCTTCTCTGTTCTTTCAGTTTTTACACCAATATCTGACTCCAGACTTTTATTATTAAAACTAATTAAGATCTGCTTCAGGTGCTTGCTTTCTTGTTTTTTCATTATTTCTTTGAGAACGTAGTACAGTACATTTTGATCATGTTCACCCCCTCCCACAACTCCTCCTGGATTCACCTCCTCTTCCCTACCCACCCAACTTGGCTCCCTCTTTTTCATTTTCCCTTTTTGGAGATGCATCCAGTTCTATTTGTGCTGCCCAAATATTCTTGGATGTGTGACCTTCCACTGGAGGAATGTTCCCTTTAAATACACTTAAAGGAAACTAACTGGCTTTCTCTCTCCAAACAGCCATCAATTGCCAATAATTCCTCATCTAGGAGTGGGACTTTATGCCCACCTCACCTCTCTATGCTGGGATTTTGTCTGGCTTGAGTTTGCCCAGGTCTTGTGCATGCTGTCACAGCCACTGGAATTTATATGTTCATCTGCCCTTCTCTGTCCAGGAAGATAGTTTCCTTGTAGCCACCCACCACCTCTGGCTCTTACAGTCTTCCTGCCTCCTCTTTCAGAGTGATTTCTGAGCCTTTGGAGGTGGGGTTTATGATGCTATCCCATGTAGTGCTAAGCATTTTGCTGTATCTTATTCTCTGCATTTTGACCAATTGTGGATCTCTGAATTAATCACTATCTACCGCATATAGAATCTTCTCTGATGAGGGTTGAGAGATGCATTCATCTATGAAACAAGAATGAGAATAATATATAGAAATAAGTCATTAGGAGTTGGTTTGCCACCATGTCCATTTAGCAGAATAGGTTTTCCTGTAGGGTGTATTATTGGTCTAGTCATGGGATCTTGGCCTAATAACGGTGCCAACTATGGGTTTCATTTTGTGTAATTGGCCTTAAATCCTTCTAGAAAGTGGTTGGTTAGTCCCATGATGGCTATACCACTATTGTACCAGTGGGCATGTCTTGCTGAGCCAGTCATTACTGTGCTCTCAGAGTTCACAGGTGGGTAATGTTGCTGATCACTTTTCTTCTCCAGTATTTTGTGTAGCACCTCACAGCACTATGGAAACTAGCCAGTAGGGATAAAGTTTCCAGGAGAGTACCAGTTTGACTTTTCCATGGTTTATGACTCAAGTATGTAGTGTCTTCAGCCGTAGAGACTTGCTGTCAAGTTCTAGGGGGTAACCAACAGCACTGACAATGGCCTATAATGTCTAGGGGCCTATGGGACATCAGTGGTCATCAGTTCCAAAGAGATAGCCCATTCTTGGCACTAGGCTTTTTATTTGTTAGCCTGTGATATCCAGTATGAGCACTGTCACCCTGTTATAGGGCAACTCCATTTTAACTCTTTGTTTGTATGTACTTGTATATATATTCCTTCCCTGTATACCCTCCTCTAGCCGGCTCTCCTATCCCCATCCCATTTAACCCTTCCTTTTCTATTATTCCTCTTTAATTCTTTGTGTCACTGAATTCTATCTCCCCTTCCTTGAAAGTGCCCCCCATGACCCTTTACTAAAATGACCTCTAAGAGTATTACAAATAAAACATACATGTCTGAAGATTCAAAGCAACATCCTCAAATGAGAGGAAAACACGGGATGTTTGTCTTTCTGTGTCTGGGTTTCCTCGGAGTGATGGTTTCTGGTTTGGTCCACGTACCTGTAAATTTTGTAATCTTTATTTTTCTAAACAGCTGAGTAATATTCCATTGTATTTTGAGACATGGTTTCTCTGCTGGCCTAGAACTCAACAAATAGGCTGAGCTAGCTATCCCGTGAGTTGCAGGGGTTTTCCTGTTTCCGTCTCCCTATGGCTGGGCTTATTACGAGCATGTGCCACATCCCCAGCTTTTTCACATGGGCTCTAGAGATAAAACTCAGGTTCTCACGCAAAGCAAACGTCTTACTGGCTAACCCAGCTTCCCAGCCCTAGAATCCACTTGTGACTTGAGCACAGAGCGTGATGCTTTGACAAAAACGGAGGTTCTCAGCACCGGCTCCCTTGCAGAATTCACCTGGAAACCTTCAAGAGTGCTGGCATCTCAGGCTCGACTCAGCCTGGCTGTGATCTTAGAACTGGGATATTCCACTTGCAGACAGAGCTGAGAAAGGCAGGTCTAGAGTTTGGATGAGCCTCATCTTGGGTTGTTAACTGTTGTTTCCTTACCAGGCTTTTGCCTCCTAGTGCAGCCCACTGCTCATCACAGCGCCACAGGGGATGCAAAGTCCACAGCTGAGCTTTTCAAAATTCTCAAAACAGAACCACTTTAACAAAACAAAAGATATATATATACATCTATATATAGATATATATATAGATATATATATAAGTATATAACACATATATTCTTATGTGTTATGTGTATAATACAAATATTATATATGTTGTTTTATATATCATGTATATTATACATTATAGACATAATTTTTTTGAGACAGGGTCTCATGTAGCTCAGGTTGGCCTTGAACTTGCAGTGTAGCGAAGGTGACCTTGACCTACTGATCTTCCTGCCTCTGCCTCCCCAGTGTTGGAATTGCAGGCACATACCATCACTCCTGTTTTATATATTTCTGGAGATGGAATCCAGGACTTCATACTAGGCAAGCACTCTACTAGCTAAACTATATCCCTGGCCCCTCAGACATAGTATTTATAATGTAATATGTGTGCATATAAATATAAGACAGTAAAGTTGCTGTTGACAGGGCCAGGTTTGCAAGCTACCTGAGATGTGGCAGGCAGCCAATGGAAAAGAGACCATCCCTTTCCACTCCCTCACCCACTTCTTCTACTGAGCTAGATTGTCCCTGGACCCTTGCAGCAAACCATAAGACACTGAAAGAACATCTGGAGGAAGTTCTACCAAGAGCCTACCATGTTTTGGCATCATGCTAGACAAGAAGGCCTGTGTGAAGGGATTCCTGTTTCATGAATGGTGTAGGTGGAAAAGGGATGATTAAACAAAATGTGATGGGAATCCATTAGAGGAAGCTGCAGAGCATTCCAAAATAGGACGGGGCTCTTAGGAAAGGTACTTCATCTTGAGTGGGGTCGGGGTGTCTGAAGCTATTAGGGGATACTCTTACATGATCTCTGAAGCTAAGATTGGTTTCATTCCCAGAATGGCTTTTCATAAGAGGAGTAAGGAGAAGGAGACGTTAGAAACAGGAAATTGAGAGGAACAGAGACAGCTGAATGGAAGACAAGGCAACAGAGGTGTTGGGGACTGGGGACATCAAGGGTGACACTTGCTGCAGCACAGGCTAACTTGGAAGGCCCCGGAGTTGGGATTCTATCTTTCCCACCAGGATATAAAGAAGAAAGCACGGGCCCCATTCAGGCTACCGGGGCAGGTCTAAGGCCACCAAACGGGGGCTTGGCTGTAAAAACAATTTTCTTTGAAGTAAAAAGATCAAAATGGCCTTTGAGAAATCAGATCTCCTGGGCTGGATTTCAGCCCCTCCAAAGCTGGCTTTGTAGTAGAAGGACAGACAAGGTATGTAAAGCTCTGAGGCTAGCAGGTAGTCACTGTGTCACTGGGCTCTGCTCCAAGCAGACCCTCCTTGAAAATGTCCCAGCCTGATGATGTAGAAAAGGAAAGGAAGACCACAGGAGACCTTGAGCGGACCATTGCTAGGACCATTCCTGCACCCAGGAAAACATAAGCTAAGTCTCCTCCATGAACACACAGACTCCAGCTACAGGAGCTGTGGGAATGGGCATTCACCTGGGGAGAAAGTGTGTGTGTGTGTGTGTGTGTGTGTGTGTGTGTGTGTGTGTGTGTGTGTGTTATGTCCTTCAGCATTCCCTGTACCACAGAAAGGTTACAAATGTACAGGCAATTCTAGAAGAGTTCGCTCCTATGCTCCCTCATGGTCTTCTATCTATTCTCTCAAAATGAGTTTTGAGGGGCTGGGGAGATAGCTCAGGCAGTAAAGTGCATGCCTGACAGGCACAACTTGAATTTGAGATCCAGAATTCATGTTTTAAAAACTTAATAATTAGGTGTAGGGCACACACTGTAATCCCTGGGGAGCTGGAGGCAGGAGGACCCCTGGGGCCCACTGGCCTGCCAGCCTAGCCTAATCGGTGAGCCCCAGGCAAATAAGAGGCCTTGTGTCTCAAAACTCCAGGTGGACAGCACCTGAGGAGCAACACTCAAGGGTGTTCTCTGGCCTCCACAGGCACAGGCGCACTTGTGAATGGACACTTGTGTGCACACACGCACCAGCATAATCATGTGTCCCTGAACACTCACACATTGCTTTTCTCCCTGTACCCCTTCATCATCCTTCCTCTGTAGACCCCTCCCTTCTCTCTGGACACCAGGACAAAGAAAAATGCCAGCGAGGGCCTTGTTTAGACTTAGTCAGGGCTTGAGAGTTTCAGGTTGTCAATAGTACCGCATTCCAGGCAAGTCCAGCGATGCTTTCAGGTCTTAACTGTTTCTCATTGGATAGATGGTCTCCTGGGAGCCCTGGGCAGCAGCAGCCTGGGACAGTTTTCTGGGTAGACAGAAGGGCTGCATATAGACCAGTGGAGTCAACGGGGGTGACTGACAGAGCTGTGGCAGCAAGGTACCCTCCTCTTGGCCAGTTGCCTGGGAAGCGGGTCCAGGCAGCCCTATTTCTCAGCCACCTGTCTCCATTTCTACACCAGGGGATTTTTCAATGAGGGTATAGTCTGATAAGACCGGATCTAGTTCACAGGAGAGGAAACCGAGGCTAGGGGACTTCCTGGTGGCCCAGCCCAAGCTTCAACCAGAGCCAGGTATGAGGATTCCCCTGCTGAACTTCTGGTTTGCACTGTCACAGCTCTCCTGAGAAGGGAGCCGTGGTTTTCGGGGGGTGGGGGAGGGGGGGCACGGCAGTGAGTCTAGCTGTAAAAGGTTTCATTTAAACAGCACAAGAGAAAGTCAGGAATAAGCTAGCGCCTCCACCAAGGGCAGAGTGGAGCCTCCTCTCTCCTCTCTCTCCCACCTCTTTTGTAGCCAGAACACCCAGAAGTCACAGCTCCAGTCAAAGCTGGCCGGGAAACTTCGTGTTCACACCAGTGAGAGAGGATCAAGCACCTCAGAGAGCCAGGTGTCATCTGGAGCAAACTGGGGCTGCAACCTAAGCCCTGCCTTGCAAACCCAGGTGGGCGTGTGAAACACTAACATACTGGGGGGGGGGGGGGAAAGCTGGGCCCTTCTGATGGGCAAGCTTGATTGACAGCTCATTAAGATTTAGAATCACCGTGGAAACAAATCCCTGACCGTGTCTGTATGGTTGTCTAGACTTGGGTTAGTTTTGAGTGGAAACATCGACCCTGAATGTAGGGAGCATCATCCCATGGGCTGGGGTCCTGGGCTAAATAAAGAGGAGAAAGTGATCTGAGCATAGTGTTCATCTCTCTGCTTCCTGGATGCCAGGTGAGCAGCCACCTCAGGCTCCTGCTGCCATGACTTCCCACCATGATGGACCATACCCTCGAATTATGAGTCAAAATAAATTCTTCCTTCCTTAAGTCACTTTGGTTAGATTTTGTTGAAGCAATAAAAACCAAGCAACTGCATCTTTACTAGAAAAGCAATGTGTATGGAAGAGCGATATAAATTGATAACAATCTCTGCTAACTTTCACTAAGTTCTTTAATTTATGTTTTGTGCACACCACGTTCGTAGAGGTGGTGTGCATGACACAGTTGCACATGAGAAGGTCAGAGGACAACCTACGGGAGTCTATTATCTCGTTCCACCGTGAAGGTCCTGAGCATCAACTCAGATTGGCAGGTGGACCGAACCTCCAGCCCTTCAGTGAGACCCTAACACAACCTCACAGTGTCCCGTGATGTGGGTCGGCATGGAGAGGTTCAAAATCTTAAGAGCTGAGATTTAAACTCAGCCAGTCTAGCAATGAAGTCCATGACCTTGATTTTTTTTTTTTTTTTAAGTTGGGCTATTTATTCAACAGAGCTTCCAACTCCCTGGGCTTCACAGAAGGGGCACAAGCTAGTGACTAATTCCTTCACCCATCAGAAGCTGTTTTCCATCCTGAATGTGTGAAGTACACCCACTTATCCCCGGTAACCATTCAGAAAGAGCAGGCTGTGATCTCCCTGAGAACAGGGGCTAGGTGTGACTTTTCTCTGAGCATGCTCTGGATTGGGGCAGACATTCAGAAAGGGCTTGCTGGCTCTTGGCGCAGCCATGTGGACAGGCTGTGCAGCAGGGGGCACACTGCTGAGCTCCTGGGGTTCCGGTGGCCCAGTGTGTGACAGATGTGATCACTGGGCTCTCCTGGTATGTAGCCGTGTGATTAGAAGCCACCTGTGTTCACCCCTTCCCACATGCCTGGCACCTAGTAGGTGTTCAGTAAATAACAGTTGCCATTGCCTCCTTCCAAGCCAAGATGCCAAGGATGGGAGCATGTGAGGGTTAATCTTATTGCCAGCTTGATTGGATCTGGAATGAACTAAGAGGCATGCCTCTGGACAGGTCTGTGGGGGGCATTTCCAGGAAGGACTAACTGAGGGAGAAGGCCTTCCCCCAAGTGGGCAGACCTTCCAGCTACAGCCCAGATACAAAGAGGTCTGAGGGGATCCAGTGCTGCTGGCCTGCACGCCTTTGCTTCTTGGGGTGTGCCTACCCAGGTGTCTGTTCTGACGTCCTCAGCTGACATCACACTCCAGCTGCCTCTGCCTCCCGATATGGACTAAATCACAGAGGCTCTCCAGGAATCCTCCAAGCTTTCAAAACCACGCTGGGAGTGCCGAGGCATCAGATTCTCAGCCTCTGTAGCAAGCAGATAGGCATGGTGGGCTATCCAGCCCCTGCTGGGTAAGTCATTCCAATATATCTCCCTTGTGATCTGTTCATCTTACCAGTTCTGTTCCTCTAAAGACAACTCTGTAGCATGAATCTTAAAAGGTCTTATGAACAAAAACAAAACCTGGGGCCAGGTTTTGGGGTGAATGCTGGAAGATCAGAGAAGCAGAACAAGCCACAGCTACCTCACCTCACCAATTCCTCAGGTGATCCTGTTTCCTCAGACTGGATGCCTCTCAGCTGAATTGTGCTGCTCAAAAGCCTAAAAGCTTAACCAGACTATAGTTCCTCATCCTCATGCCTTGAGTACCTTTCTGCCTCCTGCCATTACTTCCTGGAATTAAAGGCATGAGTCACCATGCTTGGCTGTTTCCAGTGTGGCCTTGAACTCACAGAGATCTAGGCGGATCTCTGCCTGTGGAATGCTAGGATTAAAGGCGTGTGCTACCACTGCCTAATCTCTGTTTAATATTGTTACTGTTCTGTTCTCTGACCCCAGATAAGTTTATTAGAGTGCACAATATTTTGGGGAACACAATACCACCACACAACTCAATAATAAAAGCAGGAATTAGAAAGACCTATAGTTCTTCTCAAAATGCAGTATGGAGACAGAAGTAGTCAAATCTGGTGTTTCTAGAGCTGTTTTCTGTGTGTCCAACCCTCTCTCACGCTCATTTGGAACTTTGAATGCTGGGTCCTCTGGCATCTCAAAGAGGGAAGGTTCTAGAGAGTGTTCGGTGTGATACTTTTAGAGATATTTCCCATCGTGTGTGTGTGTGTGTGTGTGTGTGTGTGTGTGTGTGTGTGTGTGTGCAGACTAGAAAATTCAATGTTGGGTGTCTAGGTATCTATTTCTCTCCATCTTACTTTTTGAGATTGAGTCTCTTGATAACCCTAACTCACCCTTTCTGCTAGGCTGCCTGGCCAGTAAGGCCCTGGGATCCTCGTGCCTCAGCCTCCCAGTACTGAGATTGCAGGCACACACCACCATGCTTGGCTTTTTACATGGGTGCTGGAGACAAAATTTAGGCCCTCATGCTTACACAGAAAGCCCTTTACCCATGGTGCCCTCTCCCCAGCCCGATTCCCCTCTTTTTACCCTAGCAGAATTCTACAAATGGCTATACCCCTTGGTGGGACCTTTTGTTCTCAGGAAGCCTGGCCCAGCCTCAGAAGATTTGACACTAGGCTAAACACCCTGATGGTTCACATGCCATATCAGGACTGATTTAGACCTGGGCACAAAGCAGGTTATCACTAGTGGAAGCTAAGAGAAAGGTGATAAGATGTTCTTGTTTCTGGAAAGAATTCCCCTTTTGGACCAAAAAGATGCATAAGGCACACAGCCTCTCTTTTCCTCTCAGATTTTGTTGTGGTAACGTGACTCTGGAGGTATGAAGATGTCTTAACACCCACAAGGAAAGCAAGCACATCCATTAAGCCAACACACCAAGTGTAGAAGCAAAGAGAAGAAAGAAGTCAGTCTTGATGATATGTTTGATCCCAGAGTCAACCAACCTTGCAGCACTCACCTCGGGACTTCTTGTTACATGAGATAGTTCAATTTGTTTAGGCAGATGAGTCAGTGACTCCATCTCCAACATCCAGAAATATTCTGACAAGCTTACCATCTGCTAAAGGTAACCCCTAAGAGGAAGGAACCCTTAGATTACTCCAGGAGAGACTGAATATCCTGAGAATAAATGGAAAGAGCTGGGAGTTGGCTCATGTACAAATACTTCCAAAGCCAACCACAGTATGGACTTCAGTCCCAAACCTGTGTGTGTGGTCGCAGCAGGGTGCAGCTAATGCTGAGGGATCTAAGGAGGCGCTGACTTGGGTTCCTTTTCTTTCTTTCTCCACCCCCCTCACCTCCCAGAGTCTCATGTATCCCAAGCTAGCCCCAGGCTCACTATGGAGTCAAGGATGACCTTGAACGCCCAATCCTCCTATACTGGCTAGTCTTATGTCAATGTGACACAAGCTAGAGTCATCTGAAAGGAGGGAACTTCATTTGAGAAGATGCCTCCATGGGATCCTGCTGTAAGGCATTTTCTCAATTAGTAACCATTGGGGGAGAGCCCAGCCCACAGTGGGTGGTGCTATTCCTAGGCTGGTGGTCCTAAAAACAAAGCAGGCCTAGCGAGCCATGGAGAAGCAAGCCAGTAAGCAGTATCCCTCCATGGCTTCTGCATCAGCTTCTGCCTCCAGGTTCCTGCCCTGATTGATTTCCTGTCCTGACTTCCTTTGATGGTGAACTGTGGTGTGGAAATGTTAGCTGAATAAACCCTTTTCTCCCTGAGTTGTTTTGGTCATGGTGTTTCATCACAGCTAGTGACCTCAACTAAGACAATGCTACTTCCGTCTCCTGAGTGCTAGGATTACAGGTGTGCCGCCATGCCACCACACCTAATTAATGTGGAGCTGGGGATAGAAACGAGAACTTCGTGTGTGTCAAGCAAGTCTCTACAGACTGAGCTACGTCAATCCTGGCATCTTGACCAATGCTCCCAGAAACCTGACCTGTATCCTAGCTGGGGTTCCCTGGGCTCAGAAGCACTGTGGTGTCCTCCAAGGCGAGGGCATCCACCCTCTACACCTGGGAAGCAGAATCACAAAGACTGACACAAGCTTTGGCCAAAGAAACGCTCAGAGCCATGAGAGCAGCCTGAACAAACACATGCCAGCAGGTTGCTAAGAACGCCACACAGGGCACGTTTCTGAACTGCCTTGACTCCCTAGAGTTCAATGGGAAAGAAAGGAACAATGAGAAAACCGCCGGGGTCAAAGTGTCTAGCCATCAGCTAATCAATTACGGCTAGTGTTGCAGGCATCGGCTGCTGACAGGGTGAAGCGGCGGGCCGAAAGCCTGCTGCTTCTGCAATGAATTCTCAGGGCAGGAAGGTGAGCTCTGGGGGCAGCAGAACAGGAAAATATCCTGGCCTATGTGGAAAGTCTTTACAAATGTTAGGCAGTAGATGTTTTTGTCTCCAAGGTTCTTCTACAAGGGGCTCTGGGCACTGAGACAGCTGAGTGAGTGACAGAGCAATGGATGGGGGGGGAGAAGTGGGGGGGTTGAGGGGGGGTTAGCTCCTGGTCTTCCTGCAAGAGGCATTCCCAGATCTGAGATCCACTACTGAGTTCCAACTATTTGATCTCAATGTCATCAATGCAGACCATAACACAATAAATCAATCAATCCAGAACTAGGGATATGGCTGAATGGTAAAGCGCTTGCCTTGTATGCATGAGGCCCTGGGTTTGGTGCCCAGCGCCGCTAACTAACCACAATGACAATATGCAAAAGAGAAAAATAGAGAGAGAGTTGGGGCTAGGGATATATGCAGCCTATTTCCCTGGGTTCCACCCCCAACATTGAATAAACTAGGTAGGGCGGTGCGTGTCTGCTGTAACACCACAGAATTTAAGGAGTAGACACAGGAGGATCAGAAGTTCAAGGTCATCCTCCATTACATAGACTTGACTGCATGAGACCCTGGCTCGAAATTTAAAAAGAAATTAATCAAATCCAGCACGTTGTCACTGAATGTACTATATAAAACAATGAGGTAATTATGACCCCAAGGCTAAAACCTGTATTTTTATTGCCTACAAGACACAATGGCTTTCACATTCGATAGGCTGTTTAAACAACAAATAAAACCTGAGGTAGAGAAGACAGGAGGCATATGAAGCCAAAAGTATTAACTGTCTGATGGAAAACGTTTACTAATGTCTGGATTAGACTCACAGGCACATCCAACCTGTGCTCCATGGCCATATGCAGCTCGGGAGAACTACACATGTGTACAACACAAAATGGAAAATCTACTTAAAGTGTGTGTGTGTGTGTGTGTGTGTGTGTGTGTGCGTGTGCGTGTGTGTGTGTGTGTGTGTGTGTGTGTGTGTGTGTGTGTGTGTGTGTGACTCAACTGAGCAGTTCTCAAGTGTTAACTACTAGATGACAAGGTCGGGTTGCTATCACAGAAGGTCTTAGCTATAAATGAGGCCCAGCCTTATCAGCGTTTCCTTGAGAACATCCTTGGGGAAGCTGAATGCTCCTGGCTACTAGGAGTCAGTCTCAAAGTTTCTCTCCTGAGTGATCCAGGCACTCCAGACACAAGAGCCCAAGTTCACCAAGACTTTGGATTCCTCCAAATTCTCCTCTATATTTCAGCTCCCACCCACACACAGCCCAGGCTCCCCACATACATTAGTTATTTTTTTCACTGCTGTGACCAAACACCTGTCAGAAAGTGACTTAAAAGAGGAAGAGTTGATTTCAGCTCACGGTTAGAGGGCAAAGTCCATCGTGGCAGAGAAATCAGGGCAGCAGGAGTGTGAAGAGGCACCCAGTCAGGAAGCAGAGAGATGGATGCTGGTGCTCAGCTCACTTTCTCCTAAATTCAATTCAAGATCCCAGCCCGTGGGATGGGTTGTTCACCTTTAGAGTGGGTCTTCACACATCAGTTAACCCAATGTCTGGGGGGTGTTTCTCCTAGCCGATTCTAGAGCCTGTTAAGTTGACTATCAATATGAACCATCACACCAAGGAGATAATTCACATCTGACACCCAGGGAGGCTGGATCTTCCAGGAAGAGATCAACATGGCCATGGCTCACTACACACCTACCTCCCACAGCACACTTCCTGCACGAACTGGGCTGAGCCGATGGAGAGGAGAAGGCAAGCCATTCTGAGTCACTCTCCAACTCCTCTTGCCTAAGGGACCCCTGGCCGGGATGCCACAATCTTCCAACCCTGCACAGGGCATTCTGGGCACCAACCCACCTTATTTTGTGTGAAGCCTCACATAGGATCTATTGTAAAGACCTTATCACCCGTAAGCAGGAGCCTCAAAGACAACCAACAGATTCTGAATTCAGTGTAAAGACAATGCAAGTTTCTCGTCTTCCAGCTGGCCTGTATTCCAAGCAGCAACTGACAGGGACAGCTATTGTATCAGCTCGGGGAAGACAATTTTATCATCAATGCCACTCATTATATTTGTATGCCCGATTTGTACCGAAGCACAATTTAAATAATCACTTCAAAGCAATTTGCTAGATAATGATGGAGTTTGCTACATAATGATGAAGCCCCCCCCCCCTCAAAAAAATAAGCAAGCTATTTTGGGGTGTGGGAAATTTGCCAGGCTCAGCTGGCAAAGGGTCCTTCAATGCCCTGGGCACCTGGCTGAACACTACTAAGAAGCGAAGACAGTCAACACTGCCGGATATTTCAGTTCTTCTTCTTCTTCTTTGGCCAGAGTAGCCCCCTAAGTTCTGCTGAGAAAGATGCAGTCTTTACTTTTGTCACAAGAGTAACATCTGAGGGATGTTTGTTTCAAATAGTCATGAGAGTGCCTTTTATAAAAATAGAGAAAAAGCCGGGCGGTGGTGGTGCACACCTTTAATCCCAGCACTCGGGAGGCAGAGGCAGGAGGATCTCTGTGAGTTCGAGGCCAGCCTGGTCTACAGAGTGAGTTCCACTGTGTGTGTATGTAACTGTGTGCATTGACTTCTTTCCTCAATGGTTTATAGTTTTTGGTGTATGTACCTTATACCCACTTGATTAAATGTATACCTGTTTATCTTTTTTACATTATTATGGCTAACAGGCCCATTTTCTTAATTCCCTTTTCAGGCACTTCCCTGCTATTGTCTAACTGATTTTTGTCTGTTAGATTTTCATGGACAGAAGGGCACAGTGAGGAAAGGAGACATGGAGATAGAAAATGCAGCTGGAGAGGGGGAGTCAACCAAAACAAAATACGTCTGAGAATGACATGAAGAAATGTGTTACTTTTTGAGATAATTTTTCTATGTAAGTGCTAGAGATATAGCTCAGATGGTAGAGTCTTGCCTAGCATGCACCAGGAACTGGGTTTCACTCCCAATAACCTCTATAAACCAGCAAAATGGTCCATGCCTGCAATCCCACCACTTGGGAAGTGGAAGTTGGAGAGTCAGAAGTTCAAAGTCATCTTCAGCCTCATCATGAGGTTGAGACTGGCCTGGAACACATTAGACACTGTCTGGGGGGGAAAAAACTGCCTTCAAATTTCTTTATGATTTTTTTGGGTCAGTATCTGGGCTGGACTCTGTTAGCTCCCCATCTGATGTCACCTGAAGTCTCTCCTAATGCTACAGCCCCCTTGAGGCTTGACTAGGACTAGACAATCTACCATGACCTCCAAGCAGCCTCATTCCCTTGTCTGCAGGTTGGTACTGGCTGACCAGATGTAGGCACAAGAAGCAGGGTAGGCCCCAGGAAGCTAGGGCAGGCTTCTTCACATTGCAGGCTGAGGCGGCTTCCAGAAGGAATAGCAGAAGGCTTCTGAAGAATTGGGCTCCCAAGTTGTTCTACAGGTTCTGTGTACGCAAGCAGATCACCAAGGCTGTGAGGGTTCAAGGGGTAAGTCGATAGACTTAACTGCTCCATTCGAAGAACAAGATTACTGAAATTGATTACTGAAAAATTAAATTGTTTGTAACTTATCCAGACATTATCTGCACTCATCTCCACAGCCCATTGGCCACCAATCCTAGAGTATCCCTGTCTATTTCATCACAGGATGAAAGCAAGGTGTTCCAAGTACAGCCGCAGAATGCAATGAAACAGAGAAGTGGTTCTGAGAACATGAAACAAAAATAAAAATATATAGTCCTGATCCTCACCTCCATACACGGCATTTGATCCAAACCCTTCACTGTGTAGCCTTGGCTGGCCTGGAACTCACTCTGTAGACCAGGCTATGCTATGGGCTGGCCTTGAACTCAGAGAGATCTACCTGCCTCTCTGTCCCCAGGACTGGGATTGAAGTCCTATACTACCATGCTAGGTAGGAAATCTTTTGAGAGTCCCCTTGAGAGTTCTTTTGTACCACTCTTTTCTATTCTGTGAAATATTGATAAACTTTGCTCTTAGTTTTCGCTCAACAAACTTCTCATGCCCCAAATGCCTTCCTTACTTCTTTACCCCTTTGTGTGAATCTAAATGCCACATTTCCCAAAGACCTGATGCAACCTGATCTCCTGGTACCCGTGTGTGTGTGTGTGTGTGTGTGTGTGTGTGTGTGTGTGTGTGTGTGTGTAAAGCTTCCAAGACAAGCCAGTTAATAATTTTCCTCATCTCTAGGTTTTGATAACACTGAAAACAGGGTGCACTGCAAAGGCCATCTCTTGGTTCAAAAAGCAGGTGACTTCAGAGTTTTAATACTCATGGCTGGATGTGGTCTACAGGACTGCTTAGGCATATAAAGCATACAGAACCATAGAGGATGGTCACAGTGGCATGATGGACCCAGAGCAGTTTTGATCTGTAATCCACGTAAAGATCAGGGGGAATGCCTGGTATATCAGCCGCAGAATGAATCCTGTGGTCTTCTGTGTCTGTTACTTTTCTCATTACCATGACAAAATGTCTGACAATAGCAATGTAAGGGGCTGGGGAGTTGGCTCAGCACTTAAGAGCGCTTAGTGAAACCAGATTCAGATCCTAGCACTCACACTAGACGGCTCATAAACACCTGTAACTCCAGCTCCAAGGGATACGACGCCCCCCTGACCTCTGTGGGCACCTGCACTGTGCGCGTGCGCATGCATGCATACACACACACACACACACACACACACACACACACACACGAGTTAATTAATTAATTAAAAATAACTTTTTAAAGCATCTCAAGGAAGAAAGAGTTGACTTGGTCTCACAGTTTGGGGGAACAGTTCATTGTGGTGAGGAAGGCGTGGCGGCAGGAACCTGAGGCGGCTGGTCACATGGCATCCACCTTTAGGAGAGATGAATGCTGGTGCTTGGCTGACTTTCTCCTTTCCATGCAGCCCATGGAATAGTGCTACCCTTATTCAAGGTGTATCTTCCCATCTCAATTAGCCCAAGCTAGGAGTATCCTCACAGACATGCCTAGAGATGTAGGTAGTTCTAAATCCTTTCAAGTGGACAACCTTAACTGTTACAGCCATGTGACTTTGCTCCCATGAAACTCACAGAAGAACTTCAGCTGCATCCCTTCCTTACTCCCCTAAGATTAGGTGCCCACTGTGGAAATACCACACAACAGCTAGAGCTTTAAAGCAGATGGGAACTCTTGCCATGGGCCACCGGGGAGTCCTCCAAGACCAGGACGTGAACCAGTTCACAATCATTTCAGGTGAACAAGTGTTGACTCCCCAGTAGGATCTCAACAACATGGACGTAACTTGACATAACTGCATCTCCTGCAGCGCCTGGTCACCCTTCCAGGCCTCAAGTGTCAAGGAGAATGAGTATGCCAGCTTGCACTAAAGAGACTAGCCACAGCCAGAAAGCACAAGCAGCAATATTTTCAAAGGGCTTGTAGCGGTCCTTTTAAGCTGAACGTCAACATCTAAGTGGTAGGTGAGGAACAGGAGTCTGGTGACTTAGAAGACCTTGGGCCAAAGTTGGCCTTAGAGAGTAACGTCGGTTCAATTCACACACAATGGATGAAGTCAGCTCCTAACTACATGAAAATCTGAAAGAATCCAAAAGTCTTTCTGCAAGTGTCCAAAGAGTTTGGGAACACCTAAGTTTCCTCTCACAGTGACACCACTCAAGTGCAGTTGGAGGGGCTGGAGAGATGACCCAGTCGGTGAAGTGTTTGCCTCTCAATAGTAAGAACCTGAGTCATGGTGACAGGACAGACAGATCCAATCCCAGGACTGGCAATCTAGCTCACAACAGATGAGAGCTTGAAGGACTTGGTCTCAGAAGCCATTGCCCAGTCTCTCCTAGTTGCTGCTTTCCCAGTGTAAATAACCTCCTGACACATTACCGCTCGATCCACAAAGTTCTGGGGAAAAGCAGAATGGGTAAGGTTAAGGGTTCATGCCTGTCTCTCTGCAGAACGCTCTGTGAGGAAGAGGCCCCCCCCCCTCTCTCTCTCTCTCTCTCTCTCGTGTGTGTGTGTGTGTGTGTGTGTGTGTGTGTGTGTGTGTGTGTGTGTGCTTATGCATGTTCACGTTTGCAGGTACACTTGTGTATGCAGGCACATATGTGTGTGCACACAGAGACTGGAGGACGGCCTCAGCTGTCATTCCTTGGGATACTATCCTCCTTGTTTTTGTTTGTTTGTTTGTTTTGAAGACAGGGTCTCAGCTGGGTGGTGGTGGCACACACCTTCAATCCCAGCACTTGGGAAGCAATGGCATTCAGAGGTGACTCTGAGTTCAAGGCCAGACTGGTCTACAGAGAGAGTTCCAGGACAGCCAGGGCTACACAGAGAAACTCTGTCCTGAAGGAAAAAAAGAGAGAGAGATAGGGTCTCTCAAGGTGGCTAGGCTGCCTGGCCAGCAAGCCCCAGGAATACACCTGTCTCCACCTTCCCCATGCTGGTACTTCAAGCACGCACCACCATACCCAACTTTTTTTAAAGTGAGTTCTGGGTCTGAACTCAGTTCCTCGTGTTTGCAGTCACTCACCTGAGCCATCTCTCCAGCCCAGGAGCCTTCTACTTTGAATGGAAGATGGTGAGTATTAGAACAGCCAGTCTCAATAGCTGACCATGATGGGAAATGGGGACAGCCACTGGGCTGTCACACCTCAGTCTGGTGACATGCCCTGCTAAGCTACCTCTTTGCTGTTGAGCCCTGGCTGCTTCGCCACCTTTCCACTTTCAGTCTACCTGCCGTGGATCGGGGCAAAAGGGTCTTCCTTCAGGACAAAGGACAATTCTTTCTGAAGAAAGAAGTTTCTGCCTACGTTCACAAGATTACCATTCACTTAAGTTTATCTCAGAGAAGACCTCAGGCGGTGGGTCTTGTGGTACACACAAGGCTGAGTACCGAGCTCTGACAGACAGCTGGTATCTCCCAGGAGCACCATCTACTGCCAGCCACATCTCTCTGAACAGCAGTGAGGCTGGGTCTGACATTAAGCATGGCCTTGTCTTTCTTTGCCTTTTCTCTCATGTTCCAGCTTTCATCCCCATGAAGTTGAAATCTACATACATCGTCTTGGTTCCACAATAAAGTAAGATTTTCCCAACAACTCTTGGGCCATCTGTTGCTACCTGAGGGATCCATCCATTCTGGAGTGGTGACTAGTTCCCCGTCGTCCTTTATTAACCAGAAGCTTGAAATCTGCAAATGTGGTCTTTAGGCATGGGAACTGGACCAGTGTCCACAAGACAGACAATCTGTAGGGTAGACTGAGAAGATTGATGATATACAACCTTTGGGGTCAGAGTTAGAGCTGGGAAGTCTACAAACAGTTGATTCATTTCTTCCTCTTCTGTTGTTTTTATGTTTGTGTTTTGTGACTCAGCCCAGGCTGGCCTTGAACTCGCTCTGTAGTCAAAGATGACCTTGAACTTGTGATCCTCTTGCCTCCTGCCTCCTGAGTGCTGGGACTCTAGGTATGTACCACCACACTGGGTTTGTATGGTGCTAGGGGTGGACCCCAGAGCTTGTTGAATGCTAAGCAAGCTCTCTGTCACTGGAGCTGCATCCCCAGCCCTGATTTCCTTATTTTTCAGATGAGGAAGCAAGAGCCCGGACAGGGAAGTGACTTGCTCAGAGCCTCACAGCTTGTAAATAGAACAAGATAAACCATAATCTCATTCATCTTTTCCATTACATCATCCTACTATCTTGGGGGGAAAAAAGAGGGGAAAAATTTCATCAACTTCCAAGGCCCCTAAAATTAGAGTGTTCTCACCCCCTTTCGGGTAAAACCACTCTGACCTACACATACAAATACCAGATATTGCAAGAGCTTTTTACAAATGGTTGTTTAAAGACATTCAGAGAGAGAGAGACAGACAGACAGAGAGAGACAGAGAGAGAGACAGAGAGACAGAGAGAGAGAGAGTAGAGAGAGAGAAGGGAGAAGGAAGGGAGGGAGAAAGACAGAGAGAGAGAGGAAGAATGT